>NW_028288689.1:4455735-4609558 GCF_059628265.1 Tinamus guttatus
ACTTGAGATCTGTGGTACCTCTGTGATGTACAAATACTGCAAATACATCAAGAAAGGTTCTGCTGAGCTTCTCTGGCCTCTGATCTGCTTGTCATGGCGTTCGAAAAAGTTGCTAATAAAGACAACAGCGCAGCTACGGCATCTGTGGAGTCCTGATTTGCCTCACTCCTCAAGTTACTTTGCTCTAGATTTTTTTGTATAAAAAAGAACCTATGTATACTCATACATATATATAAATAAATAGATGTATACATACACACACACACAGATATCTAAATATATAAACATATACACACACACAAAAAAATGCGTGGTCCTGGAGTCCCTGAGCGTTCAGCTTTCATCTTTGCTCTTGTCTTTATAGAAAGCAGACTGTGGAGCAAAGCGGTGTCTCCTAAGGAGCACCCAGCTAAGAGACCCAAATGGGAAAACAGTTAAATAGATCGTTTCCCTCATCTGCCTCATGATTTTGCTTTGGTAAGCAAGGAATTAATGAATTACTGATGATATTTAAATGATCATTAGGAGTCAGCACTTCACTGAGACAAACAGAGATCATTCTTGCTTGGAGGTTTTGTATGTGCTCATAAGACTTGAAAAATTGGTAGTTATTTTCCCTTATTTCACTTTTTTTTCCATGTTTAAAAATGTACGAAAATTGGGATTAGCCAGAAGACTAGCCAGTGTGTTGTACTTCTTCCCCTAGGCAGTCTTATGTTAAAAACAAAAAGATGACTATCTGCAGAAACTTTCAGATCAGTCAATAAGGAAAACCTTTTTTTTTTTTTTTTTTTTTTCAGTTGGCGTTGAGTGAATCGGTTTATTTTTTCTTAAAATAGTCTTTTTTGCCTATTGCTTTTTATAAAGGAAAGCCAAAATGAGTACTTATAAAAAAGCAGGGTCAATGTTTTCCCTGCACGTGTAAGAAGATTTGACAAAATCGTTTTTAATTGTGATGAACTTAGCATCACCTCCTCGTGCACTAGGAAAACTCATAGCTTAGAGTGTTTGCACTTCCATTTTCCTGAAGAAAATAAAGTCAATGCCAGAAGGCTGTAAAATTGTGGGCTGAAGTGGACGTAGGATAGCAGAGGGTCAAGGAATAGCCCTGTTGGTTAAAAAAAAAAAAAAAAAAAAAAAAGGAATTTTACAAAATCGGAAACATATTTCCAAACAGATAATACCAAATTCAACTTTGCAGTGCTGGAAGTGCAGTTCTAAAGCACTGCCGCAGACTTGTGTGCTGGTGAGGGAGCAGAGGAAGAGCCTTGAGGAGCAGAGCGCTGCCGCGGCAGGGAGGGCTCCGAGCGCTCCCCGCGCTGCTCGGCCGCGCGGCAGCCTGCACAGCGCAGCCATTGACAGGGGAAAGCAATCCTGCAGGAAGGGGGGGTGTTTCCTCTGCAGCAAAGTTCAGGACCAATAATCATCTGAATTGGTGCCAACTGCTCCATTTATAATACTACAACTGACTGGCTGTGGAAATAACTAATTCTTTTCCTAGGATTAAAAATGAAAAGCTGAAAGCAATTTATAATTCCATCAAATAAATAAAGATGTTTCTTGATCTCTTCATAAAATAAGTGGAATTGGTGAATAAAGGAAAATGTGGTTGTGTCTGCCTTGCAGTTAGCTATCCTGTCTCAAAGCACTTGTTCTCTTTTCATTGCTGTCTGATTAGAATATATGTAGTGCTCAAATGATTTTAATTACATGATCCTTAAAGTTTGATGTAAAGTTTATATAGATTCGTTGAGTGTTTAAAAAAAAAAATTAACCCTGTTTTATTAAACTCATCGTGAACAGCTCTTTCCATTTTAGATGAGTTTCTTCCCCTGCTGGAAGCCCTTCCTGTTGGTTGTGCTCCTGGCAGGGTTAGAAATGCAGAACTGGAGGCTGGCATCCCCGGCCCTTCTGAAACCTGTCGCGAGCAACATCATTCAGACTGTAAACACGGCGGTTCTGGCTTGAGTAATGGCTAGAGGATCTTATATTCTACTGTGCAGGACACTTTTTACATTGCCATTATTTCTACTTGACATGATGTTTACAATGAAGAAGCTCCCTGTGACTAAACAGCTGACAGCTGCTAGTGCTGAGAAATCTTTATATGTGCCTGGGGACCTTCATAAAATATAGAGTATCCATGTTCCAAACTTGTGAGGCAAGGTATAAAAGAAAACAATTAAGGTTTCATCTCTGATGACAGCTGATTCAGTTATTTCCATGGCTGCCAATTAAACAGTTATGAAGGTATGAAAGCTTTATTACCTGTAACTTCTACTGTTTCTTGCAAATACAGTTTATTTGTCAAGAACAGTGGTATGTTTCTTTAGTGCTTTTTAGGTCTTGATTAACAAATAAAAGTAAGAAAAGGCTTTTCATTAATCATCAGATTATTGCCGGCTAATTTATCTCCAGTTTCCTGGAGATTGTCATGTAGAGATATTTCTTAAACTGAACTCAGATTCATGTGTCAAGAGTGCTAATTGCAGAGTGAGTTTATTCACAAGCACTCATGTCTGTATATTTTTGGACAATGATTTTTTTTCTTGAGACCAAAGAGAACTCGCTATCTCTTTGCTACCTATCTAAAATGCTTGTACAACAGGAAACAGACATCTTCATGAGCTAGGCTGGAATGCAAATGACTGTTCTTAGAGACCATATTTATTGACTTTTTTTTAGAGATGGAAACAAAGCTTTTACATTCTATTTGTACCACAGTTCAATTCTTGTGCTTTTGTATGACATGAGTGTAGCTGTGCCTTGAATGTACTAATAGGAGCTAAAGATATTGAATACTATCTGCTTTCAAATGGGATAGCACTTCATTCTCTCCTAATTTTATATATATACATATATATATATGTATTTATTTGTACATATCTAGTATGTATTTTTTTTTTTAGCTGTGTCATCTTGGAAATGGGAGTTTGTTGGAGAGCTGTGGTTGATGCCTTTCATAGGAAAAGCTATGTAAGTGTGGCAGCAGATACTTTCAGATGCTAGTGAGCAGGTGGTTTAACATGAAAAAGCCATGTGCAAATAATTCTTCCTCTACTCTTGCATGATGGTTTCACCTTTATGTGGATAAATTGCATTATATACATAGTTAATTTTATGCCTCTGTCATGGATTTGATCTAGAAATTGACGATTTCCTGTAAGGAAACTGACATAAAATTATTCCATATACTTGGTCACATTTGGGCTGAGAGTAGAAAACATACTCTTCGAATTCTCCTCATAAGAACTCATTCAAAAATGAAATTATGAAAGAGCTCAAAATATTTTTTTTTATTTGAGGGTATTTTGGCTAGAGCTGGAAAGTGCTGTAGAATATTACAGAAGATTTAAGAACATTCTTGCTTGCCAAGTTTTATGTTCTGTTCTTTCTGGGCTGCTGATAAGAGAAGGTGCTGGCACCTGGATTTTAGTCATTGAAAATCATGATGTTGACAACGTTTCTAGAGCATATAAGTTATAAGTACTAAGTACTGTTATATGCTCTAGAATGCTCTCTGCATCTGTGTTTTACCCCAACTATTCATCATTATGGAGCCAAGTAGATCATTTTGACAGTTGTATTAGTGCAGTGTTGTTGACCCAACTTTGCAGATGAAAAGGACAGTATTCATGCTATTTTTCCCAGCCATCATTTTTGTGGTTTTTGTTGCTTTCAATCTCCCCTTTTAGGATGAGGAAGGTGGTTTCTCCTAGTCCCCCATGCCGTACAATGGTCCAGTTGTTAACTTTCTACTTGCATGAATGTATTTTGACATGAGTAATGTAGCACAACTAATTTCAGAATGCCAAAATGTCTTATTATCGCGTCAGCAGAAGCATTTCCAGTCCCGTTTGGATAGACAGGAAGCATTGTCGTGCTTTTAAATACGAACCATTTCTCATGTTTTCTTGTCATTTTTACAAAAAGTGCAGAAAATCAGATTAGGATTGTGTTAGGTGACTGCTGGTGCTCAAAGAGTCTCTAGACCCTAGGTAGTCCTAAAATGAGCAGATTTTTCTGCCTTCTGCTGGAGGTTGCCCAGGAAGCCCTCGCTGCAGTGAGACATATTATGCAAATACAGGTATGCACCGAACATGCTTAGTGCACAAAACCCAGTGGATTTCCCATTTGTTCTTGGCCACAACCAGCCGTTGCTGACTAGATGATAGATGGTGCATTTTGTTAGAGATAAGCAGATACACAGAGAGCAGCCTGAGAAAGGAAGATCTTATTTGCATGGTAATGTGTCATGTTTGCTTGAGTGTGCCTTGCATTTCTTACAGTCTGTTCTCAGAGCTTTGCTAGATTGAACTACTTGGGCCGAAATTTTCCATGGATTCTGTCCATTCGGGTTGATTTGTTGGGAGAGTAGATAGATGGGGGAAACGGAGCGGTTCTGAGAGTGATGCTGGAGAAAATACCTTGTTTTGCCTGCAGTGGCAGGGGTTGCATGAGCATTTTCTCAACTAAACTGATGTGTCAAGTGTGACCAGTTGGAATGCAGATGGCCAAAGGAGTGGACGAGAGCAGACTGCTTACAGAATTGCATACTGCCTTCTCCTTCCCTCCTTGGAGTTTTGGACGGACAGTTCTCTAGGAGAAAAAAAAAAAAAAAAGAAAAAGAAAACCAAAAAAAACTTTTTTTGTGCTAAGTTAAGCTGTTGTCCTTTTAGTGTTACTCAGTTTTTGGAAAAGTTTGAAAGATTACAAGAAATGAAAGATTGCTTAAGCAAGTCAGATGTTACCCTGCAGGATTGCTTTTGAGCCTGGGCCGACCTGAGTAAATATTAGTCCTGTTGCCACTTAGCTCCTTCCCCCTGTCCTCCCCAATCCTATTTTATTCCTGGTCGATAGTGACATTTGAAGAGAAAAAGATATATGTATGCTTTGCCCTAAAACAGTGTATGAGCAAAAGAAAAAAAGTTCATCATCATAAGGGGATCTAAGAAATCAAAATTCTAGGTACTACAAGTTTTGCACAAAGTAGTGGGCATGCTGGAAAGAGGTTGCTCTGTTTGCCACTTCCTTCCCTTAAATGCTATAAATCGGGATAAAACCATCTCATCTCATGAGGATGTGAAGGTAAATTAACTAGTGTTGGAGGTGTTCTCAGCAGCTACCTCCAGGAAACCCATGGAAAATTGTGTGAAGTAATTAATAACACTGTGTTCTCTGTAGATCTTTTGATCCTGTGTGGTATGTAAAGCCTGATTTTTTGAAAATTGAATGAGAAGGGTTAAAGCAAATGAGTAACTTAAATGTCACTGAACAAGATGTGAAGGGTTTTTAGTTTTGTTGTAAGGTTTTTTGTTTTTTTTTTTTTTTTGCACAAGAAGTATTTGACCAAATAACTGAAGATTGTATAGTAGTGTGAGCTCGAGCTTTTCTAAGCACTTGTTTTCTTTTTTAAGTATAGAGGTCGCTCCTGTCAACGTTCAGAAATACCTGTATCGTGGTATTAGGCTCAGTGATCTTTGAGTTAGAAAGCAGCAAGGCCGCAAGGGGATTATAAAATAGAAAATTAAAGGATTTTGTTGTTGTTAGTGAGTAAAAACTAGATTTTTTTTTTCAAATTCAAAACAGTGTGCTGGAATCTTGTCTGTCTGTGAATCAATGTGCATGTGGCTGGTTGTAGTCAGCTTTCTCCAGAAAGTACTTAGGCTGACAGATGATATTTTCACTTTTAAGAAAACTATTATGGTTCTGTTGAATTGAAAAAATTGTTGCCTGGAGACTGGTGTATTATTAATCCTGACAAAATTTCCCAGTGTGCATGGATATTCCAAGCTGTAGCCAGTGTTCCCATCGCAGGGGGTGTGCGCGTGCGTGTGCTGCTTGGCTGACTGCGCTTCGGAGACAGGCTCGGGATCTCTCTGGTAGCCTCGCATCTTCTCAGGCATCATTTGCTTTTATAGACTGTGAATGCACTTTCTGACCTATTTGTCACAACTATTCTCTGCAAAATTAGCGCTTTTTACCCTTAAGCAGTTAAAATTCATATTGGATTGTTTGCACACGTTTAGCTTTCTTGACTAGCACTAGATGGAATTTAATAACCTTTAAAGAGTCACCTGCAAATTCTGATTTTGCAGTCAATGTGCATACACATGGAGGAAGCCTGCTACTGGCAACCCTCCCACTATAGTTTTTTTTTTTTTTTTTTTTTTTTAATATCTAGAACAAGGGATAGCTTTTCGGTTGTTGTTAAGGTTTCTTTCCATAGGAACAATTCTCTGGTGTTAGGAGTCAGTTTTATTGTTGGGAACTGTCCCAAAGCAGCTACTACCCACACCGATTAAAAGAATACTGTGAGGAAAAAAGGGATAGAGAATTAGGAAAATAGTTCAGAAAAATGTTTTAATACTACTTACTTTATTAGTAATAATCCTATTACTATAATAGAACAGTGTAGTTATTAATTTTATTATCTATTTTCTATTATATGAGCTTGATGAATGTTACAAATGTGAGAAAAACCTAGCTCTGAAACTGCCTGCAGTTTGCTGCAGTTCTGGGGTGGAAGAGGAGACCAGTGTCTCCTCTTATCCAGCCTCCTGAATCGTGGAGGATTTTCCTCCACCCTGGGGCATCATGATCAAAGGGAGCTTATCTTTTTCTTTCCCTTCTCCTGATTTTTTTTTTTTTTGGGTCAGAAATGGAGTATTGCACTCACTATGATATACATGGTGTTGAGAGAGAATTTTCCAGTCATGTTTCATGCAAATATTAAATATATCATAGAGACTATTGTGTTTAAGTAGTTAAAAATCCTGTATGTTGCACAGCAGAGGTACCTTTGATTTATGTATATCTAAGTCACTAGAAAGATACAGTATGGTAATATGTATAGTGTATCAATGTATATTGAAAAAAGAAAAAAGATAGCCTTTATAAAAGAAAGGGCTTATATTTTAGTTTATGGTTGTAATTTCAGTAAAATAAAAAAATAAAATTCAAAAATACAAAAAGTATTATATCTCTGAAGTTTTTGGAGGGTGTCTGGAGAATCCAGTAGCGGTCCTATCAGATACTGGTGCTCTCTAAACTGTGGTGCTTATGCCATCAGAAATCATTCAGGAAAAAAACAGAATGAATGAATATGAATATGAAATGTATATGAATATGAAAAGGTTGATTTCTTAGAGTGGATTACAGTAGAAAGATTGTAAGTGGCATTTATCCTTTTGATTTTAGGTTTAGTCCAGTTTCCAGCTGCTGACTTGGAGTTCAAGGCAAACTTAACCACATCTGTGCGTTACCGGTTTCAGCTTGTGTCCTCCGAGGCATCTTGTGGTGATCTCAGCTGGATTAGATTAATCTTTAAAATGGCAATTCCTTTAGTTCGTTATAGACTGAATGAAACCTGTGCCTAGAGGTTAGGTGCAAGTGGCCCTTGCTTATATGGTAATGCTTGCTATTTTTAGTGGAGATAATAACTAGAATTGCGCGTTACTGAATTAATCACACTTTCAGTGAGTATTTATATATGTAATAAGTTATGTGGTAAATTGCTGTAAAAGGAAACAAGCTTAAAAGATATATTAGTAATATGTAAATTAAATTCACAATAAAGCTGTTTTTCTACTCTACTGGGAAAGTATTCGCAGCATGTATATTATGGGCATAATGATCAAGCATATTACATTATATTAAATTTCTTATAAACTACAATCCTACCAGTCTATTTTTGCACAAGAGGTTACCTATACCTGAAAGGAGCATTTGGTATTAATAGCTTTTCTTTAATGAAAAAGCTCACATTGAAGGTGTCTTGCTGCTTAAACACCATGTAAAATGCCCTAGTGATTTCTGCAGGCATGGATGGAGGGAGCTGGGGAGAGGGAGATGGGTCAGTTTTGCTGCCTGTGAAAAAAACAAACAACCATATGAATGTCTTGTTTTGTGGTGTGTTGTTCAAGAGAAAGGTTGTGCATTTTTTTTCCCTCCCTATGAAGGGGATTATGTTATTTATGTCTTTTCAGTTAGTGTCACCAGCCATGTGCTAGATGCTGCAAGAATCTGAAAGGAAACGCCCTTAAGCTGTGAATGTGCAAGTGCCGTGGTTCTTTGCAAGTGAAGTTTCACTACTGTGTAGTTGCTTTTCCAGCACCGCGCAAACCTAGAGGCAGAACATGCCATGTAACACCAAAGGGCCTGGCTTTCTGCTTGGCTGCTAGCACTGGTAGCACATTTTATTCAGCTCATGGGCCAGATTTCCCTCTATGCACATGCTGCAGCGTAAATCGAACTCCCAGCGACAGGTAACGTTACCTTCCTCGCGTGCGGTTAGTTCTGCCAGGTCTCGATTTGCTTCATCTCCTAATCCCTTGCTGAGCTGCAAGTAGGAACTCGAAGGAGATGCTAAATCTTAATGGCAGACTGGGCGCTCCCCAGAGGATGGGGCTGGTTTCTGGTGGTAGAGATGGAAAATCTGGAGGACTGAGTTGGTGTCCTGTGAACAGACATGAAATGACTTAGATGTCCTCACTGCTCGGGTGAAGCGCTTTATTTGCAGAGTAAGAGCAGGAGTTTCCCGCTCTTGAATCCTTGCGTAACAAGAGCTGTGCATGTAGTACGGTTTTTCTCCTCTGCCTGAATTTATGAAGGCCGTCTAATGCCCTTAATACCTTGATACACAGTTGTGGCTAAGTGAAAGTGTTTTATTAGTGCTAGTGATTCCTGTATTATTCAAGAGATATGGACAGGCTCATTTGAAGACGAGGCCTGTAGGTTTCTTGATCCAGATGAAGAAAAGCTCTAGAGAATGTTTTTATTTGCATCTGATTTAAAGAAAGGAAACAGATTTTGTAAAATGAGGGGCACTGTAGAAAAGAGGAGGTGTACATAGCTGTATATAAATATGAAAGATGCCTGCATTCTTACAGCTGTGTCTGTGTGTGTATACACCCCTGCGTATTTCCAGGAGCTGGCCGCATTTTGCCACGTTCTCAGTAAGGCTCCCGTGGATGAAGGGCATTGTGGCTGCTGCACCTTTTCCTTCCACTTCTGAGGCCTTGGCCATTTGTCTCGGACAAATGAAGCGAGAATTTTTCTGAAAACAGATTTTTTCATCAGAGGCTCTAGTCAGGTTTTGATGTCAATACCAAACGCTGATTAAAAAGACATTATCTGGGCATTTAATGGCTGTTATATTCTAGAGAATACCATGCAAATATTTTCTATGTAAGACAGCTTAATTAATGTATTTCTAATTGATGTATATTTCTAGACATTTTAAATTACCATCAAATGAGAAAATGTTGCTGTTGTGATACCTGCAATTATTTCAACATCTCCCAAATACTAACATGCACTTGACCCGTGTTGGTCAGAAACTGCCAAGCTAGTGGACAGCAGTTCACACTACCGGCCATTTGTATATTTATTTACCTGCAAAGATACTTGTGCACAAATGTACTTCAGTCCATATCCCTTTTTATTTGTATATTTACTTGTGCACAGTTCATGCTTCATTTTATTTATATATTAACTTACACATGCACTTCAGTTCATACCAGCATTTACAGTCCATTTTGCACGGCTTGATTTTATTTATATAAATATATATATATATTTTTTTTTTCACCTTTGGATCTCAAGTTAATTTACAAATATTATTAAGAAAATTTGAAGCCATCTAGCTCTTCTTAGCTGCATTTCACTGAAATTGCATGTGACTAAAACTTGCATTTTTCCATTAATCAAAGGCAGTTAGCGCCGGTTCCTGTTTGGAGTGGGGCCAGCTTGGGCCGCCCGTAGCTGGTTTCAGCCGGCCAGATCCGGCGTCGCCCGGCCCGGCAGCCCTGCCCGGCAGAGCCCCGGAGCACCTAAACGTGCCTAATGCTGCCCAATCTGCCTTGGCTCAGCCTTGGCCCAACTGGGACACTTCAGAGGAATTGCAGTTAGTTGAAATTATTTATTAATAGGCATTTAAGTAGAGTTTGGCTTAATAATGCATTGAATAATTGGCAGCTGTTCTGCCAGGGATGTCTGTCTGTCTGTATTCCTCGTTTCTGGTCCAGCGCAGTGAAGCTGAATGCACTCTGCTTTGCAGAACTTAGACAGCTCCAGAAACTTGTGGATGTTTTCCATATATTATTTTTAAGTCATGTTTTTAACTGTGCGTTAAGAATGTGTAAGTGGCATTAAGAGCAGCTCTGTCCTTCCTGAGTGCTTTAGGAAACATGAGTGACTGTACCCGCCGAGTCACAAGGGTTCGGAGTGCAGCATAGCTGAGATAAGTTAAAAGATCTGTTACTTTCAAGCTTCAGATCAATTCCACAGCATTCAACTGACTTTATTTAATTTTGCGTGTTTGTTTCCCAACTGTCCTCCCAGGTACGAACTTCACCCTTGCCGAGCTCGGCATCTGCGAGCCCTCCCCGCACCGCAGCGGCTACTGCTCGGACATAGGGATCCTGCGGCAGGGCTATTCCCTGAGCACGGGCTCGGACGCCGACTCGGACACGGAGGGCGGCATGTCCCCCGAGCACGCCATACGCCTCTGGGGCAGGGGCATGAAGTCCCGGCGCAGCTCCGGCCTCTCCAGTCGGGAGAACTCGGCCCTCACCCTTACCGATTCCGACAATGACAACAAGTCCGACGAGGAGAACGGTAGGACTCTCTTTTCCATATTATCGTAATGCACATGCCTAAGAATGTGTAATCATACTTAAAATACATGAATATTCTTTTAAATGATTTTTTTTTCCTCTTTTCTTTCTCTTCTTGATTTAAAATTGCTCAATATTTTATTTTTTCCACCAATATCAGGAAATGCTAATACATTTATGTTGCATAACATAGATTGCTGTATCTTAAAATTTACTTCCCTGGCAATAATCTTTTACATAAGCTCGTGTTTATAGAAGATTACATTAAAATGGATGTTGGCAAGCATGGACAGCTTCACAGAAGAAAATAGTTTCTTGTATGTGATTTTTATTCAGCATAATGTGGTAATAGCAGTTTTCAATATGCTAGTAACTATAACAGTAGGGTTAATTTGTAACATTTAGACTGAAGTTTTTTCTGTATTTTTAAGAGTTTTCAAAGTTCAGTAAAAATATTGTGTTGGTATTTGTCTATTGGTAAGTATGGAGGCTTTTAGAAAGCAAATCACTTATGACACAACACCCACATTTCAGTTATTTCTCAAAATAATAAGGGTAGGTTCTGTGCCATGTCATTTCAATGAAAGTAGATGACTAAGATATACTTGGTGTAATTTTTCCAGTAGAGTGTCAAACCTCAGTGGCAACTGGGAACTTGACTTAACTTTAAATATTAACCAAGCTAGTGATGCATTCCAGTATTTTCCATTTTGAAAAGGGGGGAGGAATCTTGCTGACACTGTATCATCGGTGGATATGCTCAGGTAGCTGATACCAACCAGTGCAAGCAGCTCCCTGTGACAGAACGGGATTTCTGGTGCGTTAGTGCGCTCCAGACCTCCCGGTGCCTCTCAGAAGATAATTTTTTTCAGGTTTATTTTAGGCGCCTCCTGGCAGCCGCAGACAGTGTCTCAGTTTGAACAAAGCAAACGTGCCAGGAACCCAAGCAAGTGGTTGTTGAGGCAGACAGTGGAAAACTGAATATGTACAGAAACTTACAATTGATTTTGTTTACCGCAGCATCCTTTTCTGTGTGTTTTAAATTGCAGCTTCAAGTAATATCTCCTCTCCATAGACATAGCAGGATGCATATCTTCTTCAAAGCTGAGGAGGGAATGTAGACTCAGTAATAACAGTGAATATGAGGTAGCAAATATTTTTGCAGAAAAATCTATGATTGGTAATATTTTTAATAATACCACTGAAAATTATGACAACTACTATCAACTTTGGTAGGGTTTTGATAAGGCATTATTTCAAATAAAAAATCAGACTAATGAAACTCTGGTTTTATGGAGCAATTGAGGTGGATTTTGGTGGCCTGAATTAACTTCTCGTATCATGACTGGCACTTAGTCTCCGTTTCAGTAAATGCGCTGTGCCTTACGTTTTCAGAGAAAATTTAATCTTGGCACCTACTTATATGATGTTGTGGTCACTAATAAAAAAAACCCCTTGGTTGGCATTTCGTTGTCCTCCTTGTAAATATGTGAATTAGTAAGTAACTACAAGTGCAGTGATTGCATTTTGAAGAGGTAATTTTTCAAACTGTGATATTAATAAAGGAAAGAAGGGCATGATGGAGCAGCCCACAAGAAACAAATATATTGTATTCATTTTTGTTTAGTAAGGCTTTTGTGATAACGGTTTCTGTATGTTTGGTTGAAAAATAATCACACAAGTATGAAGCAACTATTATGTACACGAAGGTGTTAAATTCAGTAAACTTTTTATTCTTTTTCTCTGACAAATCTTGGCTAGCTCAAAAATCAATGCTTTTTCACATCACTGATTTTTATGAAGTTTGGGAAGTATTATGATAGAGATTGACAGATGCCCACTGGTTGAGCACCACAGTGTGGACGCTACCAGAGCCATCATTAATTTCTCACACTTGTGCCCAGCAGTGAGTTCCTACATCATAAACACCACGTCCTTCCCAAGCAGATCGATAAGCTGCCAGGTATTCCTCTTGAAGAGGAAGTAACAAGGATCTGGACGTCAAGAGAAATCCGCTCTCTGGTACGCTCTCAGATTTGCAAGAGGTGCTGGCGTAAGACAAGATATTTCTTACTATGAGATTTTACCTGTTTATGCCTAGCAGTATTAGTGGGACACCCGTAATGTGTCGATTTCACTGAATTTATTTAAAGTCCTGTGGACACTTTTCCCTCCCCCAAACAGTGTTCAACTACTGCATGGTAAAAGAGTATGTAAGCTCCAAAGGGTGCTTATGTTTTTTAATACTGAGATGCTAATCACAGGTTATATCATTGCCTTTCAAAATAAACTCTCAATTTATATTAATAACAACTCTGTTTTGCCAATTTTGGCGCTTTTAGTGCTTCTCCGAAGGACCCCAAGAAGGTTTAATTGCTACAAATCAGTCTACCAATATGATTTTTTCAGTAATTGTGCTCATTCAAATCCATTATAAAACTCATGATCATTTTTTTCACTTTTTCATTTAATATGATCTACTTTAAATTAGAATTGTGCAAATTTTTTTTGAAATGTTTTTGAAATGCTTATAGGTAAATTCAAATAATGTAAACTTCATTTAAATTTACTCTTTTCCTTTGCATACTAAAGTTCTTCCTATCAAAACAGTTTATTGAGGATCCAGTGTGAAAGGCAACACTTTTTTATCTGCAGCTCTGGTAATTTACATTGGCTTAGGCTCTAAATTCATATCATGCCTTTCGTGCTGTCTCTCTGATGATCTTTTTGAGTCACAGTAATGGGAATATGTAAGAGCAAGTCTATCATCAAATTGTTAGGGAACATCTTAGGTCCAGATGTGAGGTTTTAAGTGGATGAGTGTCTTCAAATGGTATGTCCAAAAGCGAAAACCAAATGAACCATTAGAAATACAGCTCAGCTTTTATGTCATGCACTAGCTTTGCAGCGACAATTTTTCTGGGGACTCATATGTATGAAATAAATGGATATACAGGAGGCTTCCTGAAGGTGGGCTTCCCACTGCCATGTATTAGATCACAACTAGTTATTTCAAAGTCTCCAAAGGTAGCATTTGCCATCAGTTATACTGTCTTCTTTCCTATTTGATACACAGTTGAGCTTAGGTGCTGATCATGTTTTGACAGTGCTCTAGCTCCCTTTTTTTTGGAGAGCAAGTATTTTTTTTTTTTTTATAAGATTAGAACTTTTTATGTGCGTTTGTGTTTTGTGCTTTTCATGAGTCTTATAAATAGACAAGCTATTTTTGATTTTTTTTTCCGTACTATGAAGCTTTCAGCGGTGGTTTCATATAGTAAGTTGGAAAATGCTATTACCTTATGTAAGGTAAATCTTAAAAGAGCCAAACTTGGATTTCCAACTGACCTCATATTGTATTGTTGCTTCAGTTTTATGCCACTGCCTAATCCATAATCTGGGATTTTCCCAGGATGGTGTTGAATCACCGACTTTTTGTTTCACACTTGAAAATTTTCAGAAAAGGCTATGGTGAGCCTGTGATTCTACTCAGCAGATTTTGATTTTGTGCTATCCATACTGCTCTTTGTGAATAAGACCAATGTGCACATAGCAAGTTTTATTCTAGCTGAGGACAGAATTCAATTTGGATGAGTCAGTAACAAGGTTCTTCATTAATTTTTTTAAAGGCCATGAAACCAAAATACTTCCTCTAATACTTACTTTAGCCTTATGAAAGTACTTGTGTTTTTGTGAGGTGTAGTTTAAACAGTGAGCATACAGTTGGAGCAGACTTGGGAACTCTCTAGTTGAGCTAGAAAAAAAAAAAGATGGAACACCCTTATCATTTAGAGGTAGTAAATCCCTTGTGTTTTGTGTGCAAGGAGAAGCAGGGATGCTATAGACCAAGTGTGTTTTGTCAGGCAGTGCTCATTTCACCTGTTAGTATAATCAGGGGAAGCAGCACCATCCTGTCCCATAGATCAATCCAGGTAGCTGGGAAGCAGCAGGAAACGGATCTGCAAGAGGAGAAAGGAAGAGCTCCTATAACTGTGTGATCTGTTCATGGCTGCGAAGGTGTCCAGATGGTCCAAGGGAAATTCTGGGAGTTAAATGAAATGTCACCCACTCTGAAAATGGCATCCTGTACGTCACGCGTTAGCTCGGCTGCCTGAGGAAGTGCTTGGGAGGCTAGCCTGTGCTCGGGCGTGCTCCATCTCTTTAGGAAAGCTTCTCAAGTACTTGGTAAATGACAAATTTTAAAAGTCATTAAGCATAGTATCAAAGCTCCGTTACTTAAGAGGATTCAGTTTTGATATGCTCTCAAAACCTGAGGGCACTCGAGATAGGAAGCAGTTTCCTAATGAGGGAATTGACTAGTAGGAGTGACTTAAAGACTTGCTACTCAACAACGATAGTTTAGTCCAGGTACATAGTTTACCCATCCAGTGCAGGAGGAGATGGATTGGGATTCAGGGTTGATGGGATGATAGGATAGGTGTGGGATTAAGGACAAATATGGGCATACGATACTGGTAAACCTTAATATCTTATGCAAGACAGGAGTATGAAAGGACATTATATAAAACTATTAAGTGTTTGTAACAGTTGTAGTAGAACCAATTGACACCCTAGTATAGTCGGCGGGGTGGAGGGTGAAGTAAGAAGTGATGGTAAACATGCACAAATGTCAAATACCTAGATAAATATTGTCCAGAGCAGTGCTGTGGATGCCCGAGGAGGGGTAAAATAATGTCTGGTGATGTTTAGTTGCTTTTAGCTGGAATTTAGCAATTCAGGAGCCATGAGTTTTAATATTCAGTTCAGTATTGACCAAAGAGGTATACAGCAGGATCTCATTCTGGGTATGTGTGTGTTTCTAGCCCTCTAGATTGCATATGAAATGGTGGAGTGTGAAAAAAAATTCCAGTCTGTTAGGCATGGCTGCGTTCAGGACGTAGACTGTAGGTGTCTGTGACCTTGCGTGCTCCTTTGAGCCAGGGCGTCAGGGTCTGTAAATTTGTCAGTTGTCCCATTCGTGCGGTGCCACTGAAATCAGTGCTTCTGCCACAGTAAATGCCATCTTCTGCCTCCTAAATCCTGAACGTTCTGTTTTCAGTCCATGTGTCATATACCAGGACCTAGATAAAGCTGTTGCTTGTTTTGTAGTTTACTTCTTAATGGTGATCTGTCTGGATTTTGCGAAAACCTCTAGCACTATCACATGAAGCAAGGAAATCAGGTACTGAAGCATGGGAAAGGAAATCCAGTATCTAGCCAGGAAACTGAGGAAAATTAGAAGTACATCCTGGTGAATTAGGCCACCTGGAAAATACTGCGGCAGCTGGGGTTATAATCTCCTGAGGTTCCTTATCCCAATAATCCCTTAGCTTCCTTTGGCCTGGAATAGCTGAAGAAAGCATTTCAGTAGGGAGTATCTCAAAAGCATCATGTGAAGGGTGCTACCTGGAGAGCTTTCTGAAAAAAACTATCTCAAAATAACCATCTTTTTTTTCAGTTAATATTTTAATTATAAGACCTTCCATCTACTAGAGAGAAATGAAACTGTATTTCACAGAACTTAAATACATCACATTATTCAGTTTGCCAATTATTAGTTTTAATAAAGCAGACTTAGATGACATAGGTGACCTAAGGAAGCAAGCAACAGTGCCTTTGTTCAAAGCATATTTGAATTAGAATAATGCCTTTTTATACTTTTTCTGTAGCAAAAAAGTGTATCTGATAAAGTTAATCCAGCTTGGTAATGAATCCGTTAGAAGTAGCTGATGGGTGATAAACCTTAAGAAGGTTTGGCTGCTCATGTACTTTAACAAAATCACAGTGAATTACGTGTGTTTTATATTTGCCTTGTAAGTGGAAGCCCATGTCCCAAGAAGGCCTGCACTGAATTTGTTTCACTTATGTCTTCTCTTTCATAAGGCTGTGAATTTTTACCACAGGCTCTTTCTGGCACCTTGGCTCATGTAGCACGTATTTCACCGTTAGTTATCTTCCTAATTGCAAGCACTTGCATATTTCACTGATTAGTGCTTAATTAGGTCATGGTACATGCTACATTTTGTAGTCAACCATTCACTTACGCAGCTTGGTCTGTGTGTAACCAATGAACTCTATGTGCATGTGCAATGAATGCCAGTTTGCAATGTTTGCAATACGTGTATGTCCCCAAACACATATGGCTCTTGAAGTATTAATGCTGTTTCTAAATATTTCATTTGATATGTTTTTTGATTACACTCTGCTTGCTGTCCATTTCAAGTAATGTAATGACTTGCCTAAGACCATCTATTTGATATAATGGCTGAGGTCATATTTATATATAACATTTCATTCAGACATATATGGCCTTTAGTTAGCAAATGCATACAAAAATTCCGCCTTACCTCTTTTGGTGCCAAACCTTCAGTGTTTGTATATTAAACAACTTGTTGAAAATTAAATAATTCTGTAATTATTTCATTACATTGCTCTTTTTTATTAGAAACTTTTATATAACTCTCAAGCAAAAAATGATGTAAACTTGCAATGAGTTCCATTCCCTGTATAATAGGAAAGGAAATAGAATTTAGAAAGTTGAGTTCTATCTATCTTTACCCATGCATTTTTTTTTTCTGCAATTTATTTTTTTCAGAACGTCCTGGAAGAATTGGATTTGTTATTTTAGATACTGTATGAGCATTTTGGAAAACACTGTTTTCTTTGCTTTGAATTTACTGGATCTAGCATGGATTAAAGACAAATTTCCGCTTAATTTAAGCTTTTATGGATTTTATGACAGTGAGTTTAGGCCTCTGTGGCTGGTAGACAGTTTCCTTTCTCGCTATTGATAAGGGAAATACTTTGATATGTTCGTTCAGCTGAATCTGTAGCATTTCTGTCGCATTTGAAATTGCTGACTCTCTGACATGGTTGTGTTAAGAAGCTACAGAGATGATTGGCAGTGCTTCAACGAGACTGAGGTTCTGCCTCTCGAATCAAATTAAAGATTTGCTGTAAGTAGTTGCCTGTCTGCTTCCAAGGCACTTGTCTATTGAGTCTGTGGTTCACACACCTTTCACTCATGTTCTTCAACATCTTAAACTGGTAGCACTACAGAGACTATGCTCAAATCTTAGCCATATGTGGGTACTAAGTACTACTTATGATAAAGGGGAATATTTTCTAGATTATCTTGTTGATGGCTAAAGGACATCAGACTACAACCAAAGCCTTCAAAGGCCAATGGAAAAATTGAAGTATTTTGAAGAATTTGCCTTTTCAAAAACATTGAGTGCTAGAGAAGAATAATTAAAGCTGTTTTTAAAATTACTCATATTTTGTGACTTTGCATAGGAATATGCTCCATCTAATACATGTTACAGGAAACTATTTTGAACATTTTTTTGCAGGCTGAATATTTGATCTCATTATAATGTGTTACTGTTTGTCACCAGAGGGTGCCATTGCTGTGGTCTTCCACGTTGTTGTGTATTTGGGGCGATGTATTGTTTCTAACTTCACTTCTGTAGAGCAATGGCTAGAGGAAGTGGCTGCACGGAGAAGAGTGCACGCGACTGGCAGCAGAGCTTGCCTGGTGTGCGCGATGGGTTTGCCAGGTACTGTGGCCTCGAGGAAAGGGAGCAGTGCCTTGGACTGAATCCTAAGAAGGGACTGTTTTCTGGTTATCCACTTGGGTTGAGGTTTGGTGAATGCACCTCAGGAAATAAAAATACACTGTAGTTGCATACAAGCTCTAGGTCACTGTTTTGTGACCAACGGGGAAAGTCACCTCAAGTTTCTTGATGCTTTCTGCTGCGGCGCAGAGCACTGCTGCTGTCGGAAGAAGTTTTTGTGAAGGGTGTTAAAGCAAGATATAGCTACTTCAAAAGGAAGTGTCCGATGTGCTCTGTGGTGGCTCTTCAAGGCATCCAGTTCCAGCTGCCTTTCCTAGAATTGCTTAGCAGCCTTTGGATGTTGTGCTTGTGTGCACTCTTGTGATTATCCGGGTTTGCAGGCTAAAGAGAGGTTGGCACAACCTGGACCCTAGACTAAGAAACTGTATTCCTTCTTGTACACATAGTATTTCAGATAGTGTTTAGACTCAACTCATTTTTATAGCTTCCTCCCTTCAGTATTTTCCATGTGCTCCCAAATTTACAAGGGAACCATTCTTGAGAGCAAAATGAACCTATGAACTAATTAGGCTTCTTTTCCTATAGCTAAAAGGGGATCACCATATTTTTATTTTTAAATTATTGAGCATCTGGTGTGGAAGGCCTTTAAAAGACATCTTTCTGCACCAGATTTTAACCTAAGCAGCAATTCAGGGAAAAGATTCTGAAGCTTTTAAATATCTATTCAAGTTATTTTTAGGCTTTCCGGTGGGGTATTGCTGATATGAGAGGAGAAACTTTCAGCTGATGAAACTGTATTTGCCAGGAAGTTCAAGATGCCAATGGAAACTGATACTTGCTTGCCATGTTTGCCCTATGGAAACTGAGATACCATCTTGCAGGAAGGCATAATATCATTCAATTACAACAACATGCCTGTAGGCAAGACACAATATGTGAGCATCATTTGTTTGCTTGGAGCCATGAGTGTCATTCAGAAATATTGAAAGGTAGCAGTTGGATTTTTTCACACAAATGGTTAAGGGACTTCTCTCAACAGCAAATTAGTGTTCAAGAGTGAAAATACAGCTTCTGTTTCATCAGATCATGAGCTGTAACAATGAGTAATCCTGGGGGATTATTTTTTTATTTTTCTGAGTGATACTAGATAAAAAAAAAAATGGGTTTATCAGTTTTCTATATAACATCTCTATTTACTAAACTTTCAATAGGATGATTTATGGCAAAAGTTTTCATATTTGCATGTTAGAATATTTTTTTCAAAAGTATTTTTTTAAAGGACTGGTATGCTATATTTCTGTGTCCCACACAACACTATAGCTTGAAGCTATGTTAGACAGTGCTACTAGGAAGATGGAAACCAGGGAAATGGATGCGGTTATATAACGGAGTGGAGTTTCTGTAGCAGCTCTCCTTCTTTTTTTATAATAAGTAAAACATTGTGAGGAAAGATTGTGGTAAAATAGTTTTCTGAACTGTTTTGTACAGTGAAGAGAAAGAAGGTGGAGGAAGGAAAGATTAGGTCAAATCTGAGGTTATAACTTCCCCCAGCAGTAGAAACAAAAGAGTAGGTGATAGTAAAATAGTTGCAATAAAAAACATGAAGGAAAGAAGAGTCAAACTCGGATACATGGAGCCTTGTCTTTTTTGTGCATTTTGCAATTACTTCTAAAGCTAATAGCGGATGTAAATAACTCAGTCCATTTCCTTCCTTTGTGTAGTTCTCTAAATTTACTCTAATAAATAATAAAATAACAAACCTTTTGTGCCCAGTCCTCTCACTATGTCCTGGGCAACTCCTCCAAATCCTTACCATCTAGATTAATTTGCCATGTCTATTATAATGATTTTCTAGATAGTTCCTGCATACTTCAAGATCCTTCTTATTCTTACCCAATTTTTATTCTTGTGATTATTTTATTTCTTGACCTACAGTTTTACATTCCTAACAGTACTTAAGGATGGTTATATTATAAAAAATATATACAGATTAGAAAAAGAATTTTTGGTGCTCACGCACCACCAAGCCTGCTCTCTATCTTATTCAATCAGAGGTCATTGTCCTCTTGCTGGTGGACATCTATTTTTGAATTAATAACGTACTTAGAAAATGGATGTGCCCTGTATGCGCAATGGAGCGCAGCCTGGGCGCTCTCAGGTCACGGAGCGCCTTCTAATCTTTCCAAATGAGCATTTGGATTTTATGAATTTAAATGAAGGCCTCTCCTATGTTTTCAGATTGGTGGGGAGGGAAGAAGGGGGTGAGTGGGTTTATTACGTGCTACTTTCATAGATATCATTACAGATTAAGGCAGTATGGTATGATTACAATTATGATTTTTTTATAGGAGAGGGAGAGAAAGAGAAGAGAGAAGGACAAATATGAGACTTATGATAAAAGTTAAAAGACTGACCTATAACCAGAGCAGGCTGGGATTAATAATCAGTGTTTTCTATCTTATCCTCAGTCCAGCTGTTTTGAGGACTCTGAGGAACTATTTAGGGAACAGTCAGTACTATGGTATTTTAACGTAGAGGCTGAAGCACGGGAGGGCTTGGAAATTCCTTTGCCTTGAAATTATGGGAATTTCAGTGGCATCATTACTAACATTAATAGTTATAAACAATAGCGTTCATAGGAGAGAGACCAGGTAACTGTTAGTCTTCTGCAGTTTAGGTCAATACCCTAATGATTCAGATTAACTTATATATTTCAATTCATATTTCTATTTTTCTTCATATATTTCTCCAATTATTTTCTCACTTGGTAAATATATTATGCCATTTGCTAGTCTTTGCCTGGAAGAACATACATTCTCCCTTCCTGTATTTTTTAATACAATATAGTGCCTTGAGCTTGAGGCTTTAATGTGGTTCCAAATAATCTGCTAGTACTGTTTATCATGTGATGGCTTTAGAGTGTGTTTTATAGCAGAACGTTACGGGATGAAGGTACTAAGTGAGGGGTATATATATGTTTCTTCCTATATGCCATGAGTTCCTTGCATGGTGAAAATAATGGAGGAACAGCACATCTCAGGGAAATAATGACCATCTTAGGAAAATGGTCAGAAGAGATCAGTATGTTTCTGTATTTTTATCCCTGCTTATTTGAATCTAGTTCATGAAAGAACTTCACAGGTTAGATGTGTTCCAATTTATATCTGTGCCGGTAAATTTTGATGCTTTCAAATATTGTTTTTACATATTTCCTTTTTGTTAGTCTTCTTGTGTGATGTGTATTGCAGTAGTATTCTCATTTTTCTTATCATGAAAGTAGTGGAGGTTTTTCTTTACTAACAAAACTTTTCAAACAATTTTAAATGTGGTTTGAAGCTCCTAAAGTCTTACTTGAGTTCTGCTGGTTGATGTCTCACAGGAATAGAACATACATGGCAAGTTCTCCAGAAAGATCCTCTCAAAAGAACATATTAAAGTTGAAATATAAGGATTTTTAGATCAAAAGGATAATGATTTTTTAAAATCTTTACTATGTGATAAATTATTTGGAAGGTATTATAAAGATATTCCAACTTGTGCAAGAGGAAAGAAGAGAACTAGGCAGTGACTTTGAAATTAGTATGGACATAGAGCTGAAGACACCCAGTACTTTGAGGAGTCTGTTATGGACCTGTAGACAAGTGCTGTGGAATAAGTGCGTGCTGGCACTGTGACGTGCATCAGTGAGAGAGGAGCATAAACATATTCAGTTCACGAGATTCATTTCATAAATTCCTTATTTCATAAGGTATTTATTTTATTTGCCTAGATGGTAGAAGGATCTGATGGAAAAATAATTAGGAGTAAATAATTGAGATCAGAAGCTAATATTGCAGTGATTTGTTCAGAAACCAGGTGTTAGTTCCCAGTCTTCATATACACTGTAACACGTATACCAAGCAGGGTGAATAAAAAGATACGAGCATTTTGTGCATCAGAAAATAATAATTAATACACTGTTCTTAAAACTGAAAGTAACTTACTGGAATTTATCAATATGTAAATAAGTTGCATATTTCTATTAGCATATTGAAAATAGAAAATAAAAGATATACTCAAATTTATAGCCCTCATGGCAGTATATGGAATTTTTCAATACATGGTTTCTCTATTTACAGAAGTCAAATGTCACAACTGTGTATGATCAGTATATCATAACCACCATATGTCGTGATGAAGTCCAGTAAACCTTAGCGCTCCCAGGAATTTTGCAGGAAACAGGAATAAAACCCTTGGTTCTCCAGTTTCATTTGATCTTTAAAAAAGGCTAAACTTTTTAAAGAGAAATTTTGAGAAATAACCAAAGAGCAACTCTACTATAATAACTTATATGTGGTATTTAATGGGGAAAAGGGCTGTATGTGTTAAAATTGTGAATTTATGACAATCCTAATGATACGCAAGCTAGAATACACACAGGGAGCAGTGCTGAGTTTACTAATGCATAGGCCATGCTACATTTAAACATGCAGAAAAAAATAGGAATTCATCTGGGAAATGATTAAAAAATTGAACCTTTTTAAAAATGAGTTCAGTACAGTGGTACTTTCAAAATATTTGATTTGGCTTTTAAACAGTTTCTGGAATGTGACAGACTAAGACTTTTTTTTTTTTTAAGACTTTTCTTCTGATATTATGCCAACATAAGATTCAGTAAGTGAATTCTCATAATTTTGTACAAGGCTCTTTCAGAAAGATTAATACCATTCAATAAGTCAGTTTTGGCTGCTGTTA
The DNA here is from genome assembly GCF_059628265.1 of Tinamus guttatus. Lineage (NCBI taxonomy): Eukaryota > Metazoa > Chordata > Aves > Tinamiformes > Tinamidae > Tinamus > Tinamus guttatus. The sequence goes on from NW_028288689.1 coordinate 4,478,663, forward strand.
TTAAATAGATTTGCATCAGTTAGCAGGTTCCCCCATGGTTTGTATTGGTTGGAGGTAGGTTGCCTGGTGCTGGTGTTTTGGATGACTGTCATCATCTCCAGGTGATTCTGGGCTAATTACTTGCACCAGGGCTTCCTGCGCTGAAGGTTTCAGCTGAAATCCGCTGTGTAACAAGTGAAGCAGGTTTCACACTTCAAGTTTTTATGAGCTTGGGGCTCATTCCAACAAGCAGGTAGCTCTTACTTGTTGCCTAGGACCCATTTGCAGCGTTACTTCCCCCTAGACCTGCTGTGCACGGACACCCTCCAGCCTGTGGACGGTGCCACGGGCCCTGCGAGGCGGCCTTGGGTACTGGAGGGCCTGGGTGGGTGCCCACCTGCAGCCAGAGCAGGTACTTGTACTTCTCAGGTTTTACTCACTCCTTCTTGGTGTTTTGATGCTTCTGCTCCTCCTTCCCCAAAAGGCAGGCACGTGTATCTTAATCTTATGATGAGGTCCCTCCAGACATCTTCCCTGCTCGTTTTGCAGCGCTTTCTTATGTTCTAGATCTTACTTCTTGGCACATCTCCTTTGGCCCCTTTGTGCTTATATATTATTTATTTACTTATATTTAACAATGTTATATTATTGCTCATTATGCTACTAGCAGGTTGGTGATGTTACAAAATGCTTCTGAACTGCTGCAAGCAGTGCATTGTTATATAGTGCTCAGGCCTATGTTAAAGACAGGTACATACTGGCTGTGTCTTGTTCAGTCTGCTTCTACTGAGGGTATGGTGGGGGAAAAAACCTTAAATGCACAATTTAAAATAGTTAGAGTTCCAATGGTTCTGACTTGATTACAAGTTTCATATAACCTGTTTCTATCTGTAGTGTGTGAGAAGGAAGCCTTATCTTGTGCTGTTGCGCTGTGGGATGGTAACCAGGTGCAAAGGGCAGCAGCAGTTGGAGATTTCACTGTTTGAGTGGTGCATGAGCTAGAAGTTACTCCTGGCTCAGGTGCGGCTTTGATTAATACCATAAAAACTACCCAAAGAAAGGTATTGTAGCAATCAGTCAGCTCTGTAGTATAGTATGCATAGGATTTGGGTGATGAAGCCTGTTTTCCAGTTGTGCTTTCCTGTAGCACCCTGGACTGCAGGGTTTGTTTTTGTTCTGCTCGTTCGATAGTACTGAACATAGTAGGTCCCCGACGCCCCCGTGTAGCTCGGGGCTGCACGAGGGCGTTGAGCAGCCCGGGCAGGTCGGGTGTCTGCGGCGGCAGCCTGCGCGGGCCCCGCCGGAGCCGGCAGGGCATCGATCGCTGCTCCTGGCCTGCCCCGCTGCTCCGCGCGGGCTTTGACAGGGAGCCTCCCTGGCTTGAAAAGTGGATGCAAAATCTATACGGTTATCAGTGAGAATGAAATAAGATCGTTGTGGTTCAGAGGTGAGTTACTGCCTGTGGTGGATTGAAGGCCACAGGGAACAGGGTTTCCCTATAAAGTTACTAGATAGGGAAAATGAGAGGGCCTTCTGAGGATTTGGAATAAAATATGCAAATTACATAAATTTGGCATGCTGTAAGGAATATGTTTGTTCACGATGTACAGAGCTCATGTGCGATCTGTTCAGTCCAGCACCTCGTGATATATATTTTTACAGTGAAATTTCAGGGAGGCTTTCCTTTTTGTTTTCTCTTATTTTTACTGCTTTTTAGCTTGAATATTTTGTGACAGAAATGCTAAGTCCTGTTTGGAGTGTTACGCTTCCTACACCTGTCTCCTTAAAACCTAAGAGAAAATGCAAGATGGTTGCTTGAATAAGGCAGAGTCACAACCGCTGCAGGAGGGGACGGTACCTGCCTAGGATTCTTGCGCGCTGTATCGTGTCGTGCGTACATGCGTGTAGGTGGGTGCTTCTTGGGAAAAAATGTAGGAAGTAGGTTCAGTGTGTGGTGTCAAAACTAGTTAATGGATGCATTAGAACTGCGTTAGACTACATCTTAGAAAAATAGTAATCCAAGTGTTGACTTTTTTTTCATGCAAGGAGCCAGATGGCATATCTGCTTAACGGCAAATATCCAAAATTTTTTTTAAATTTCTCTTTCAAAACATGGCAATCAGAATCATCTTGGAAAGGAACTATTAAATTTAATAAGCCATATGTTCAGTGAATTTACTTACTTTGTTCTGAGATGTAGACAAAAAATTTCACCTCTGCGTCCCTCCATGTAAATTAACTGCCTTATTCTCTGCTACACAATTAAGGTATTTAACAAAGTTCCAAATGTGCAGTGTATTATTAGCCAAATACGGCAACTAGTTTTCATGTTGCTAAAATAAATGCATTTAGGTGAACAGTCTGCAGTTTACTCGGGTTCCCTCTGTGGAATTCAGCGTGTTTGAAGATCAGATTGACTGGCAGCTTCTTTGGTATACATAAAACAGAGCTAAAATTATTTCAAATAGAAATTCTCTGAGGATTGTATCATCTTTGCCATTCCGTTGTACGGAAGATGCAGATGTGCCAGACTGTTCTGCAGGATTATAAATGCATTAGTGAAACCCTAATACACTCACAAATATATGCGGTGCAGGAGGTTTTCTTAGCCATCTTGTACCCACTCATTTTATTTATTTCATGTAATTGGCATGTTGTTCTGCTTTTATAGCTTGTTAAAATGCGATGTGAAAATGGCTGTAGCTAATGGCTGCTGGAAAATCTTTTCCCATGGTAGGCAGGAAAAACATTTCAGGGAAGAAAGAAGACAGATTAAAGCACAGCTCCCAGGGAGAAGCAGCGATTAAAAAGGCCAATAGAGTGTGCTGGTATGTATAGGAACAACAGGCTTACCAAACTTGAGTATGTAAATGTACATGGTAAACAAATGCTTCAGTTAAGACAGTGTCCAGTTCCCGATGCAAGGACCAGAGCCAGAGCTCCTTGTGCGGCTGTTACTGAGTCTTGAATGTGACAGCTCTGGTGATGCCAGAGGCTTTTCCCTTCCCTCCTTCAGGGGAGATAAGAGAGCTCCTAGAACGATGCTTGCTAAGCACCTCACTGGTCTCCTGCTGGTTTATGGAGAGCGCTGTGATTCCTCACTATATTTTTCCCGTACCTCCTTTTGGGGTAGGAAGTCTGGCTCGCCTGACACTTCCTCAAAATATGATGGGTGCTGCTGAGGAGGCGTGTGATGAGTGTGAGTGTGGAGAATCATTCTCCAGGTCCTTCTGCAGTGCGTACTTGCTCTGCCATGTATTTCCCTGCTTCTCAAAAGCCATCATGTTCATCTGCTCCAGGCCTGCCCTTTCCTAGACAGTTTGATTTCACATTTTGCCAGGGGCTAGATAATTCAGCAAACTTTGTTTGTGGTTTGGAAAGACCCTTTTTTTTCCCCTGCCAATGTACCAAAATTGGACAACTGCTGTACAGATTGTCTCTCTATCTTTCAGGAGTGTGCCCTCCTTGTATCTCCCTTTCACTTGCTCACAGTGGCTTACTGGTTTGCTAGTGAAACCTGTCCTCAATCTTCCTTGCTAAAGGAGTCAGGCAGAAGTGGACTCTGTCGGGGGTAGTGTTTTAGTGAAGTCGTGTTTCTGTATTATAGACCCTCTCTCTTGGTCTGGTTTCTCTGTCTTGTTTTTCTCTCTTATATCCAGTATCTTTTAGCTGGACATTGACTTTAGCTGTTAACCTAAAATGACATCTGTCTTTAATATAAAAATGTCCCAGTCCTCAGAATATTGTTGTTTAGGTGATTTGTCCTAGTTCTAGAGGAGCCTTTCCAGAAATTACTGTAGCAGTGACTTCATACAACTTACTAGGAATAAAAATATTTCTGATGTGATAAGATTCACTATCTATGAAACATACTTTATAAATCCCTCCCCTTTTTTATTTTGCTACACTATAAATATTTCTGTCTTCCAGCTATCAAAAGGTAAGTCTGTATGTGGTTTGTGCAGAGAAAATCAAGACTGAAGTAAAAAAATCAGAATATCAGAACACCTACTTAGCTTGTCAGCATGCTGTTGTGTTTTAAAAAAAACACTGCAAAAGAACACAAGCCCATTGTAAATGCAGTAAACTCTCCCAGAACTAATTGGAATATTACTTCCTTTCTTCTTCTTCATTTGCCCTTTGACTTTTTTTTTTTTCCCTGAATATTATGTGTTCACAGTGCATTTGAAAGTCTTTATGAAATGAAGTCATCCATCTGTAAACCACTGAAACTCCAGGCCTCTGGCCTGGTATGTCTTCTGTAGCAGGAAGATCCTGCCTCCAGGAGTAATTTTTTTTTTTTTTTAATTCCTAATATCCAGGTGATGATAGTTTGTTGTCAGAATCATGAAAAACCAATTGCAGTTACTTCTTAACAATGTATAATATAAACTGTATTTCAACTTCATTGGTAACTTTAGGATAATCTTCATCTGGTACCTTCTACCACAGGATTTTGCAGTTCTGGCTGATAAAAAAAATAAAAATTAAAAAATCCTACTTCAAGACACACGTGGCTTGCTGTTATGTCAGTGCATTGGCAAGGGTTCCATATATGTAACAGAACAAATTCTGATTGCCTTACTCTAAATGAGACAACGTAAGAGTGGCCTTATTTATGATACTTAACTCACCCAGCTTAGACCTGGGCACAGTCATTCAGTATTCCTTAATATAAGTAGCTAACGAAAGCAAGTCAATTCAAAATTAAAACCATGTTGGTATAAAATGTGAGGCCTGATAAACCCAAATTACTTGCCTAGATTATTCCAGCTCATGCAAAACTAAACGTAGTGGTTTGGCAGCACAGTTAAATAAATCGTGTCGTTCATTTACATTTTGGTTTTGTTACTGTGTGCGTGTGTGGGGGGCAACGCGGCTCAGCATTAAAGTACAGCGTATACTGAATGTAGATTTAGCATTTATTACAGAAAACATAAGGCTTAATTCCAAGAAAGTTTGACAGAGTAAACTGTGGGCAGATGAGTATGGCACTGTCTGCCCACTGAGACAGGATGAAGTCAAGTAGCACCTTGTTTACTCTGCTCAAGAGTGAACAGTTGAGCTGTGATTATATAGGCATAGATGTAAATGCCCAATGAAGACATGACTTGCTCTGAAATAAAGCTTTCGTAATTGTTTTTCTCATGGATTGCATTCAAGATATTGTCAGAGTATTTTCTGTGTTTTTGGTTGCTATCTGGAGATAAACATGGAGTCTTATGATTCCTATCCATCGAATTTTTAAGTTATTGTGACAGTTAAAAAATTTACATGCTGCATAACGTGATGTTACTGTCTCCCAAATGGACTCTTCTGTCTTGAACCACTATGGGGTGTTTAGGAAATAAAAGAGGATTTCGGTTTCAGGCTTTTATCTGAGAGACAAGGGGGGTTTCCGTGTAATCCTCATGTCCTCCCCCACGAAGGGGCATCGCGCTGTCCTCCTGCCTCTGCTTTGCTGGGCCTGGGGCTTTGTCAGAGCAGGGAGAGGCAAAGGAGCCTGTGGGCTCAGTGACGGTGAGGCTGTTGTGTTCAGGCTTTTGGGAACGGGTCGCCAAGTGGTTGTGTGAAGAAAACTTAGCCTGGGCACATTACTCCCAAAAAAATACGGTGTGAAGAGAAAAGCAGTGCTCAGAGGGACCGGTGTTACTGTTTTAAGAATGCATTTGGAGTAAAAGGATGAGAAGTCATCTTTAATGAAGGGAGCAAAAATGTTTTTGCTAAGTGGTCTGTTAGTCTGCGCTTTGTTTCATAGCAAGAGATTAAATTGCAGGTTGGAAGAAAAATACGATTTCAATATTTGCCTGAGCCCTGTTTTTCTGGTGCTTTTTATTTCTGGCTGCTTGTACAATAGAAAAATTATTTAGAAAGTTTAAAAGAAATGCTGAAAAAGTTTATCAATTATTAAAATAGCTTAGAATTTTGTGAGAAAAGGCTGCTTTTTTCTACTCTGGGCATCAGTATCAATTTCTAAGGGAAAAAATATTTACAGTGTAGCATTTTATTTCGAGACAATAGCATAGCACCTGCTAGATGTGTTACAAAGAATGATCAACTGTTTTGTGCCTGCTCTCGTGTAATATATTGGTAAGATGAAGTATATCAAACACATTTATCTGCTGCAAATCAGTTTGTCTCAGAGAAGACTCAGTTAAATTTTATGGAGCCTAATTTTGTTACTGATACACCTTCTGAAATTTATCTGAATATACTGTATTTTTCTTCCTTGATAGGTCAAATGAATCATCATTTTTCTCTCTTTTCCAAATGGACAGTAAAAATAAAGCCATTTGTGTAGAACTGGCATGATTTACTGCAGGTCTGAGGATAAAATCATAAAACTTACAGGACATGGTTAATACATAACCATCAAAATAACAGAGTGCAATTCTAAATTTATGAGGCTGAACTTAACACTGAATATCAAATAAGAACCACATTGATTTCTGTAGCGCATGGCTTAAAAACACATTAGGTGGCATAACTGCAAGACAGTACATTGATTTAAGCGTAAAATGCATAGCACTCAATACTTCACCACCTAACGTTTCTCAGTAATGAACAAAGCTGTTGTATATTGATGAAAGGAAAATTATTTGTTTTTTTACATTACAGGATTCAAGTAGATGCTTTGCTTCTAGACTAGGTAGCATAATTTGAATCACACTTAGTCACAACTGACGTGGACACCTTAGAAAGCATGCGGTGATCTCTCCGAAATGTGTTTTGAGAGAGATGTGGCCTTAATGTAGGGCTGAATTTGGGCACCCTGTTTCAGGCAGGTGCTTAGGGATGTACTGAAGGTGCATTGCATTTTGGAGGCCTGTAGTTGTTTTTAAAATGTGAAGTGCTGCTCTCCTGAATCATGCCCACAGAGTAAGTCTACAAGTCTCCAGCACCCTTGCTCATTGAGTTTTGCCAGAATTAACTTGGTTTAGATCAGGCAACATATTTTCTCCTGTTTCAGGCTCCAACACACAAAATGCCTTGGCAAGTAAAAAGTCTCATTGGCTTCACTCTGAGCTCCCCAAAAGATTAATTGGATTGACATTGGCAATTGATCTAGATTTAAGTAGAAAATTCTGTGTGGGGGCTACAAACAGCTCTGCAGCACATGCAGTCCTTGCAGTGCCTCGTATGCGCCGGGGCGTCCTCGCTCCTTTGAGCGCTCTCGTAGCGCGCGGGGGCCTTGCAGCAAGGGCCGTCAGGGCTGTGGGCCTCGGCTGCTCAAGACAGGAAAGCAAAAGCATCGCAGTGCTGACGAGCACTGCCACTTTGTGCATACACATAAAGATATCTCCTATGCATATCTACATACATGTAGTTCTGTCTAGATGCACACACATGTAGGTACCTGCCAGTAGTGCTGAGAGCTGCTAACGCTTTGCGGGGTGCCAGGACCTCGTGGCTCTGTTTATGCTTGCCTACGCTCTGTGTTAGGATGGGGCCTTTGGGTTGGGAGGGTCTGCTCCTCGAAACGAGCGGGTGTCGTATCCCTGCGTGTTGCCTGCATTCACAGGGGACTGCCTTAAATGTCAGCACTTTAGGGGCAAAAATGTCATGTGGCCTTCCCTTTTTGAATATTTATCATATTAAGTTGAAGTATTAGTCTTCATGCCATGAGGAATGGACTGAGATGTTGGAGAATTGTGTTTTTAATAATCATTGACATTTTCAGGGAAGATTAAAATGTAATAAAATTAATTGTCCATGTTCAAATGGCTCACTTTGCAGTTAATCATACATCTTTAGTTTTCATTGCGGACATATATTTTTTCCTTTGCTGCAGTGCTTTTTTACCTTAAATTATTCTAATTAGGTAGATTTCATTAAATAGTTGCTTATAGTCTTTTTTCTTCAAATTAATGCAGTGTAATTACAAGTTATGTTTAGTATTGAGTAAACTGTTTTCTTTATCTTGTGGGCATGCTATTGTGATATTCTGAACTTATACAAAATATTTTTGCTTCTCATTTTAAAGTAAAATTTCCACCTTACCAGAAGAATATAATTTATTGTGGTTATATTTAATGGCAAGTACAAAATACATTGCTTTCACTGCTGTGCATCTCTAGTAATATAATTTGAAGTGCTAGGGCCCTTTGCATCCATTTCTGAATCTATTATTAGTTGATTAAATTAACTGGCTGAATCAGTACAGTGAGAAGAGACACAGTAATGATATTACAGAATTAGTATGCTATGATGAATTGTCAAGAAAAGTAACTGTGACAGCCCTGTGGCCATATGCACTTAGCCATGCAATTTATAGTCATTTGAAAAGCCAAGGACTTTTCAGTTTTGGTTAGGAAATTTGTTCCTGCTTTTGACAGAAGTTGAGGGATATGTGTGTATTGAACAAGAGGGGGCTTACGGTGCCAACATGAAAAGAAATCAAAGGCTCTCTTCAAATGTTAGCATTTGGGTGATTTGCAAAGAACAAGCTACAGAAAAGGATGGGTTTTATTATAGCCGTGCCAGTTCTTTTAAAGAGATGTATATGATAGGGCAGTTCCTTTACAGTTGCAGAAGATAATATTACTTAGGGTAAGATAAAAGCAAATGTAATCCTGTATCAGAATTTCCCTAGTTATCGAGCACTGTAAATCTGGGTATGGTATTATCCGATACGCTTTTAGCAGGACAGTGAATACAACTGGATTTTGTTATTTCTTCTACTACATGCAGACATTGTAATTGCAACTGAGTTGAAGCTACTTCAAATGTATTATTTTTCCTTTATTCAAATATTTGTAAGCAAAATAAACTATCGAATAACTTAAAGGAGGCTGATAGTTGCATGTGAGAACTGACTCAATGCCAGCTTTGTAAGTCCCGCTCTTTTCAGATTGCCCTGTTAACTTTGCTGGATGTTTAAAATTTAAGAGACAGGTGAGCTGAAAATATCTTTTTGTTTTGCCTTGCTCTGTGTTGCAGGGCTTTGATTTGTGTATCTGCTTTGGGCATATTAGTCAAGCTGGGTGAATTGGAGTGATTAAACTCCAGTCTCGGATCTGAGAGTCGCACACTAGGTAAGCAGATGAGCATCAAGGAACTTCATTAGAAGGTCGTGTTAGGAGCATGGTCAGTGAAAACCAGGAAGATGTGGTCCTGTAAACACAGCCCTTGTCTAAGCTGGTGCATGCGTGTTGTGCTTTCACCCAGAGAAGAGCCTCTAGATTCTCCAGCGCCTGGACCAGAGGCTAAACTCTGCTCAGAAACAGCAAAATGTCAGAATGATCTGAAATACATTGCCCAGAGTATTGCTCATTTCATCCTGTGCCTGGAGTCTAAGGAGCCCTTTGAAGCGATAGGGCGAAGAGCAGCTGCGCGGGAGCTTGTGCCACGGGTGGCAGTGGGTGCGGGTGGCGTGCAGGGAGCAGCCACCCAGCCGGGCCCTGCACCAGGGCTTCCGCTGGCGGCAGAGGAAAATGAATGCCTGCAGCTTGGAAGTTTAAATGCCTTGCTCAGCAGGGAGCCCGGAGAGATTTGCTCAACTGAAATGAGCTTATAATAAGGCTTTCATCCTAAGATAAGTAAGGACAACATCCAATAGCTCTATGCTCCCTCACCAGAAAATACAAATAGGTTTTTGCGTGCGTTTCTGTGCTGCTGTTATTGTCTCTCATGCAATATGTTGCATTTCATACTAATAGGAATTTTCCATCATAGACTGCCGGAACACCACGTTTTAACTAGGTTATATTTAGAAATAAAAAAAAAAAAAAAAAGAAGTTGTAGCTTAGATGTTAAATTGCTTATTTATTTTAAAAAATAAATAGTGTTAGGATGTTACCTAGAGAGAGATCTGCAGTAGCAAAATATTTTCACCCATTTAACTGTGCTGAAGCTGTGCAGAAGTCAAAACACATTTAGGAAGATTCATAGAAGAAGGAAATCCATCAGCAGCTATTGAGCAGGAAACGGGAACCGCCGACTGCTGGGGGCCGAGCCTGGTTGCAGGGAGCCCTGGCCGCGCTCCAGGAGCGAGCAGCGAGGCCTGGCGCGCGCTTCACCTGTGCTTAGTCTGTTGTTACGCTGTTCTTGGTCATTCTTCTAGTCCCACCCCAACTGTAGCTATTTCTCATGTAATCCAGATGTGGGTTTTGACCTGCAGTTTGCAGCTGCAATGGTGAAGAAATGATGCGCGAGCAGCGTCTTGGTGCCCTCGGTGGTTTCACGCGCACTGTGTGTGTGTGTCCCGGGATTCGGAGTCCCTGCTAGGCTGTTACCAACTGCCCGTTACGGCGCTCCCGCAAATCAGGGCTGCGGGGAACAAGGGGATGGCCTTTGCCGTCTCCAATGACGCCGAGTCCTTCCTTTTGAATCACTGATGCATTCTTCTTAATGTTTACAAAGCGTTCATCTTGCCTTTTCCCTTATATCATGTTTACAAATTAAATACAGTAGTTAAATATCAATTAGTACAGGTCATATTTTGTGGTAAATACCAGGCACCTAAAAATAGAACAATGACATTTAGCTACTAGGAGCTTCAATGAATCTGTCTTGATGATGGTTTAAATAGGTTGTTCAAGGTTTGCCTTTTTTTCCTGTAGTTCATTTGAATCAGCTTTTCCTTTTTTTTGTCTTTTTTCTTCCTTTTCTCTGGATTTTCTATTCATCTCGTTTCACTGTATCTTTCTTTTGCTTCTCAAATTCGCTGTTTGTTGATCTCTCTCTTTTAACTCTTCCCCAAGGGTAGCAAGCCAGGTACAAGTCTCAGTACACCAGTCATCAAGACTTCTGTGGCTGCTTATTTATTTATTTTTAAAGTAATTCTCAGAAATGAATTCTCATAGCTCATGCTTCTTATCTTAGACATGGTTCCCTCAGGAGCATGTCACTAACCTAATCTCGTCCAAATTCTCTGTCAAAATATCAACATAAAATTATTTGTGTCCCCCTCGGTGTTCATTAGCTCTGGTAATGCTCACCCAATGTCATTTCATACCCCATCTTACTAGACTTGGCTGCATAAGCACAGCTCATGTTGACCTTACCAGTTCCAGTGAAAATTCAAATACTACCCTGTTGTGCTTACCACAGCAATATTTTTTTGTGTGTGTTCATCTGTTTTGAGGAGGTGGAAAAAAGTTGCAGTTGGTTGACTGTTGACTTTGCTCTTTGCCTGTTGAAAGTGAAATTACCAATGGGGTGCAAGTGCCCAACTGCTGATCGCAGTGTTTAGCAGGACTTGTAGCTAGTAAAATTGTCTGGGTGCTTTTGAAAGGAGTCATATGTCAGACAAGCTACATTTTTTTAATATGAATGTTAAAGCTAAAATGACCATCAAAATTTTGGTTACCTCAGAGTTTTGCAGTATATATAGCCTAACTAGAGGCAGTGGAAAGGTAAGCAGATTCCGTTCAGTCTTGTTGAATGTACTGCAGTGCAACTGTGAGCAGAATTAAGCCTTGTCATGGTTCTCATTTCAGTTGGAAGTGCAATAAATTTTGTGCAACTGAGACTTCACAAAGATTATGTTTTCTGGGAGACAGCATAAACAGAGCAGCTTTTCAGATACACAGATCTGTTTGAGCTTTGTCAAGTTCTTTTGAACAATCAGTTCTCATTTATGGGATTGTACTAGAAGCCATCTAGATGTATTTATATTTCAAAAAGACAGTTCCCCTCTTGGACTTGAATCTATTTCCATAGAATATTTTGGGTAGGCAGGCATGTCTAAAAGTCATCATCCCATTCCCAAAGTGCTTATTAGCTCATTACTTATGTTCCTTAAGCCGGTGTAGATTGCCCTGGTCTTCAGCATGCTGACCGATCAGTTGCCTCTCTTGCAGGGTATCAACAGTTTTATGGCAACTGGATGAGAAAGAAGTGATCTTTCACTGTGTAATATTTGCTTCTTGAATTAAAAATAACTGAACCCAGTGCTGGGAGTGCATAGGCATGGGTTGAGTATTCTGCAGGAATTAAGTGGTTACGTGCCTGTGGACTTGATTGTGCTGCGTTGAAATCAAGGGCTGTTTCTTTTTTTTTCTTTCTTTTTTTCTTTCTTTTTTCTTTTTTTTTTCTTTTTTCTTCTGTGAGCTGAATAGAATCAGCATCAAGTGTTAAGTCAAGTTAAACAGACATTCATATTCATTCAGGAGCAGCACAAAGTATGTATTCAACTTGGTGCCATAATTTTCATGTGATATGTGGTAAGCCTCTTACTTAGCAGGAGCTATTAGATGAAGTTAGGCTCCCAATTACAAGGAGGCCCAATCAGGCTGGCGCTTCCCAGAGCGTGTACGGCTGTAGGAAGCTGATTAGGACATTTGTAGGATATTAGTGGGAAATGGAGGAGTTGTTTCCTTTTCTGAAAAGAGGGATTTGTTCAAAAAGCTATTTAATTGGATAGATAATTGATTATCTCAGAAATTATCCTTTCCACAAAAAGCTCTCACCAGTCAGATAAAAATCCTGTCCTTTACAGATTTTGGAATAAAAGATGTAAGGACAGATGTCTTCCAGTTTTAATTTCCCAGCTGGAACTCTGTAAGACACATTAGAGTTGTGAGAGAGCATCATACTGTCAGGATGTGTTCAAATTTACATTTTTTGAAAATAGTCAACAACAACTGGCTGCAGCATCTGGCATTACAGTATGGTTTTAGAGTTGTTAATTCCACCAACTTTGGGAATGTTCATTTGCTTCTATAGGCAAGGGTTTAGGGTTTTCTTTAGCTTTTAAAATCTTTTGAATCCAAGAAAGCCATTATGATACTTCCTAGCTAGAGCAGGAACCCTGCCATTACTGATCCTGAAGGATTTGGCAGGGTAGGACTGCCCATGTGTAGAAAGTGTCGGCAAAAACTTTCACCTCGGCTTAGCCGTCACGTGGATGCAGCTACCAGAGAACTGGTCTGCCAGGGTAGTAACTCTGTTCATAGCTCCTGGGAGTGGAAGTGTTGCTTACAGCATGAATGCAGTTAATTTTTACTAGTTTAGCTGTTCATGCAGTGTCTTGAGAAGTGTTGCTCAATTCCATCCCAACAGGCCTTTTTATTCTCGAGGGTCCTGGCCCCAAAGATTTCTGAGTTACGGAACCTGATTATCTTACTGTACATCTAAAGCAACTGTATTCAAATGAATGAAACTGTAAATGAAAGTTAAAATAAGCTGGGCAAAGCGTTAAGAGTGTGGCTAAAAAAAAAAAAAAAAGGAATCTTATGATTTCTCCTGTCAACTTTCAGCTAAACAGTACTTATTTTTTAACCAAACTATGTCAAGTTAACTGGATGGCATTGCTGTTTTTGCATGCTTTACGTGGTTAGCCCTTCTGTGCTAAACAGACTTATTAGTGTTCAATTTATTTCTTAGTCCCTTGAAAGGAACCATGCAAATGTTGGGGCTTCTTATTTTGTTTTGATTTCTTAGTGGAAAATTGTATCCCCATAAGTAAACATGCACTGAATAGCAATAAATCATTATTTCTCAGATGACCAGTATCAGCAGGAGTCTCGTATACTTCTCTGCTGGAGTTGACTTCTAAATTTATTAAGTAATTATTGGTGCTGTTTTTCATATGTGAAAAACATTTGTCTCTCTGATTCTGTTAACACTTAAATCGTGTTGACCAACAATAACAGCCTGGAGGCTGTTATTTTACTCCTGTAAATTTTAAGAAACTGAGGAGAGGAAGAATCAGTGATTAAACTCCATTTTAAAAGAAAAATCGGCTTGAATTTTGCATAAGGAATTTATGAAAAATTTGATTTATATTCTTTTAATAACTTTTAGTATTTTATCTTGATAAATTTCAGATATTTTATAGCAGTTTTAGTATCATAAACTGTTTCTATCATGAAGAATAATGTTATGAATTTTAAGTTATTTTGACACAATGCAGTGGTACAGAAGCAAGTGCTTATGCTGAGTACTAATTTTGCTGTAGCTCCACAGGTTCCACTAAAAATAAAAATTATGTAGATGATACTGATCCATAGCTGGATGAAATATCCTTTCTGTAGATGTAAGGCCGCTGGTACCTGTGTACTTTTGGAGGGTTTATTTTTCGTTCAGTGAGGTGCAGGTCAAGGAAGCAGTCGGAATCCCTGCTCGGGCAGGCCGGGCTGTGTGGGCAGCCGGGGCGTTTGCACAACCGGAGCAGGCTGCGGATGACAGATCAGCGGGTGCTGCTCAGAGGCCTCCTTCTGAAAGCCCCTGGGTATTAACTCACTTTAATTGAAGGTAATAGCACCTCCCCAGTACTGCTGATGCAATATGAGGCAAAATAAAAAAAACAGAACAGTGATTGATTTGGAGAACATAATTGACATGAAAACCATTTAAAACTTGAAAATAAATCATTAGATGTATATTAGATAAATTTACAATACCTTTGTCAGAACAGTACTATAAATTCCTTTTTTTCCATCAAAGGGTTAATTGAATTTTTAAACATTGCAGAAATCTATGCATCAGTGAGACATCAATTTGTTAAAGAGAGAGAGAAATCCTTTAATAGCATGTAGCTTAAGTGTTTGCCACCACAATGAATTTATTGGGCATTGATTGCCTCCCAACTCAGTTTTAATACAAATTAAAATTACAGCTTTATTTCAAGGTACGAGCCAGCTTTTTCTTTTTGTTTACTATTGAAACTCAAGTAATTGGTTCAATTAATTTTACGGGTTAAATTTAGGAAAAGATAATTGCAGTGAGAAAAGCTAGTCTGTTTATTGTGACTTTGCTTGCTTTTGAAGGATACTCTGTTGCCTTCTTAGCCTATGACTGATGCCTTCCAAACCAAGATAGCAGTTCTACCGAGACTTATTTACCCAACTGTATATCTGGTATTGCTAGAATCACTAGTCCATATGCAACTAACTCACAACATAGCAAGAAGAAATTCTTGTTTCTTTTCTCAGGTTGTTTATAAAATTTAGAAATGCATCTTTCTAATGAAATGCTGGGAATAAAGAGAGAAAAGGTGCAGGCACATGTGTGTGTACACATGCACATAATGATGTCTGAAGATCACAGAAATAAATACAGAAGTTCGGTAGCTTTGGTCAGTTTATATCAATCAAGGAAGCTGAAAAATCCTCTGTCATCAGACTTGCTGAATTGGTAAAGGCCATAATGTAAAGCGATGGGAATGAGTCTCCGCCTCCCATTGCAAATGCAGAAATACAGTTGATATTTCAGAAATTTTAGACCTTATCTTTAGCTCTTGAGTAATAAAAACACTTGACTTAACCATTTTCAGCATCTCTGAATTAATGAGAATCTGTGTTCTTAAAAACTGTGATAAACTAGACTGGGCTGAAACTCTGCCAGGTCTGTGCGGCTGGTTAATGCTGCTGGATACGTTGCGCTTGGGTCTTTGCTTCTTCAACAGTTTCCTTCATGCAAAGGCATCCTCATTTGAAACCCTCTTCTGGCTGCATGATACCTTATTAAGGACCCAAGAGTCTGCTTATTCTAATTTGGAGATGGATCTGAGCATTTTTTTTTAATCATCTGTTGAAGGCAGTTCATTAAGAAAACCTCAATTTTTTAAAGCGTTAATTGAATACTTCAGAGTATTTTCATTTGATGGTCTGTTAGGTTAATAATGACTCACAATGAATGCCACTGTTTGTTTCTTGGGAATTCAGCATTCTGTGAAGCTCTTTTCTTCAGCAGCTCAGCCTGTAGAATACAGTTCTAATATTTAATCAAGGTGTTTAAAACAGTTAAAATACTCTTTTGCTGCCCTTTTTTTCAGAAGAGGGAGAGGAGAGCATTGTGACCTAAAATTTGATCCCTGTACCAAAGGATTGACCCTATTACCCTGCCTCGGTGTTGTAGCCACCTCAGTAGCTGCCTGATTTACCTATATCAGCTCAGCAAACCTGCTAAAAGCAGATAGGAGTTGACTAACAGAATTGAGAGCTAAATAGTCGTAGTGGAAAGGTTTAGACTTAATGCTCTGCTCTGATGAACAGCAATGTTTTACATCTCTCAGAGCTGTCATTCTGGGTGGCTCTGCGCTCAGCTAAATATCCCTGCATCTGGATGAAACAGGACGGATTAGCCTTTCCGGCTGTGATTGCAGAGAAAGTTTTAAGCTTATACTTCATAGTATGATTATCCAGGAAACATTAAGAATCTTCAAGTATGTTGGAACACGCATGTGCTTCTGCCCATGGTGTGTCGGAGACCTCATGCTGTGAGAAACTTTATCTGTTTAATTTTTATTAGATATGATTAACATTGGAGATTCAAATAGCTGCAGCTCATAGAGCTCATATGTATGTGTGATCTTTTTGGTTGCTTTTTGCCTAGCAGTGTTTATATGACTCCACTTTTCCATTATACAGCTAATGCCTGAGACTGAAGTAATGCAGAGAAATACCTCTGAATTGGGAGGTAGTACAATTTGCAATATCCCGTGAGATTCCCAGAGCAGAGCCAGTCTTTCTGAGCAAGGTCTGCCACTACTTCCTCCTTGAACCTCACAATAGTTTGTTAAAAGGTGCAGATGTTTTGTTTGCTTGTTTTCTGTGAAAAGAAAATGAATATTTAGAACTTCCTTTATTTTTTACAGACCCAAAAAGTTATGTAATGGCATTTCTTGCATCTCCTTCACATAGAGCCATATTGCAGATACTTTTGGAAAAAGGTTGGCAGCATTTCTTCGTACATCTCCAGGAACAGCTGCAGCTTCTTTGCCTGTTGTGTTTTCCTTCTGTGATGGGTCGCAGCAGAATGTAGTTATGGAAGATGTTAGTTATGGAAGTTTCCTCTTCTAAGGGTTTAAGCCAAGCAAGTTTGTTTAAGTTTTTGCTCTTCCTTTGGGTTTTTCTTCCCTTCCCATTCCCTGCTCTCTTGTCTGCTCCACAGTGTGCTGAGGGAGTAAATAACTGCTGGCAAAGCATCAGATTAGTATGTTTTGCAGGTTCGTTTTCACACCACAATTTTTACATTTTTTCTCCCCCAGCATATGCAGATGATTTTCTAAAATTTCATTTTATAACAGTGCCTGGCCCTCAGCGTGTCCCCATGGCTTCCCCATGGCTTCCCCATGGCTTCCCCATGGCTTCCCCATGGCTTCCCCATGGCTTCCCCATGGCTTCCCCATGGCTTCCCCATGGCTTCCCCATGGCTTCCCCATGGCTGGTGGTGCTGCTCCGGGCGCCCACAGTGAGCTGCGGGCTAAAGCACGCACCTTTCCTTTGGCCGTTCAGTGCTGGCAAGCCCCATTTCAGATTCCGAAGTGGTTCCTGTGCCTTGCACTTCCTGGGAATGCTCCCAATGTGTGCCTTGCTTTTTCATCTTGAGTCAGTGCTTTGGTTCGTACACCTTGGGGCGATGGTGCTGGGGGCTGGCTGTGCTCACCAGCTGCTGCCCACCGGAGACAGGCGCAGTGGTGGTGCCTGACGCCTGGGGCAATGTCAAGGTTGAAGGGAAGTGTGGTTGCCAGTGGTCTGTTGCAGTCCCTGCTAGCGAGGATATTCAACTCAAAATTTAGTTTCTGATGCTACATAATTGGCAAACAGAAAGCAAATTATTTCCTTAATTCTCAGAATAAAAATGATAATATGGTTAAGAATCTGCATCACTCATTGAAACTTCTGCACATGTTGTTTACAGTGTAAGTGCAAAAATGTGAAAACTCCTAAACAAACAGACCTCTGGCACTGAGAAACACTGTGAACCCAGTCCTGCCTGTCAAGTGTGTGCCTGCGGGGGCATATTAGTGTGCTGCTGTGACTTAGGAGTCATACATAAAAAATATCCTCCCATCTGGATAGAAATGAATGACTTGGCTGCCATTAAGATTCTAAACTTGCTGATTTTTTTATACAACAAAGTCTAGCTTGTGTTTCAAGTGTAATGATTTTCATCAGGTAAAATTAAAAAAGAAACCACAACAAACGAAGCAAACAAAAACTTAAGTTTTTCCCTGCCATTGGTTGCAGGCAGGAATTTCAGGCTCATACTGAAAAGCATGAGTGTAAGGCATTTCTGAGAGCAAGCTTGCCACGTCAGCGAGGAGGTTGGGAGTATTATATACTTTTCTCCTATGTGTGCTCTAGCCGGCAGTTGCTTGTGTGGTGTGAATTTTTCCTTCTTGGAGAAGCTTCCCTAGAAAGGAAGCCTGAGGGATGTCTCTGCAAACTGTTTAGCAGATCCCTGTCCAGTGTCTTTACTCCAGAGCAGCTTCCACCTTTACAGAGGATAAGCATCCCTGAAAGTCACGGATTCAGGAGGGATCCATGACTAGACCATGGACCATGATCCATCATCTGGACCAGCTGCCATGCCCACGGCTGAGCTCTGCCCTGTTCTGTCCTGCCTTTCCGATACAGCAGAGCGCACGGTCGCCTGTTCGTCCGGAGCGGTGGCCAAGACAGGGATGGAGGCCTTGGGAAACTGCAAAAACAACCCGCTTTTAGCTGCCTTATTCTAGAAACTTCGACTCATGTGGTTACATGGTTATATAATGGCTGGTGGAAGTTTTTCCTAGTGGTTAGCTTAGTGTTAATTTTTTTTCTCTTAATATCTTTCAACATCTGTAATTTTTATCCTAGTAATTTAATTAGTTAACTAGTATGTATTTCTTAAAATACCATTTTACATGTTAGAATGTTCCTCTGTAACAACATTTAAAATACCTTTTCCTTTTGAGGGGCGGAGGAGTGGTGGTGGGGGGAGTTGTTTGCTTAATTAACTTCAGGCTGCTGGTGTGGTCAAGTAATCTGAAAAGTCTCCCCTTATTTAGAATTTCTTATGGTCTAGCGAGCTGTTTTCGCTACTCTTAGCAAGATACATTCTGCCTTTCATTTACCTTCTCTATTACGATATTGATTGCTGTAGCCTAATATATATTTAATTAGCAGGGATGTGATTGCAAATAATTATGTAGAGCTTTTAAGAGACAATAAATTCTAGCTGCTGAGGTTATAGTTTATGTTCCTGTAATTATTCCATTTATTTTTTTCTTAAAATAACTCAGGCTGCATCCTCTGATGCAGATTCCTCTTCAGGAATGCACTGCCAGATTATTCTGCATTTTATATTGTTATCTAATTTATAAACTAATTGGTAAGTGTAAAATTGCCTTTTCTATTGAAATTCAAGCTGTTGCATAGTTCCTAAAACGCTGCATAGCTTAGTTGACTCCTACGTCCTGGATCATGCAGCCTTCTGTTGTGGGGAAGGAGAAGAAAAGCACAGAGGTACTCAGAAAGATTTGGCTTTGAGGTTGGTGCTGGGATGTTGCCTGCAACAAGGAGACCACTCAGTTGCAGTGATAGTGTAAATGATAGTCAAGTAAAAGTGTGACTGAAAGTAAACTAGGCTAGTAAACAAGGACAAGTGCTCTGTGCAGGCAGGTGAAGGCTTCCAGTAAATGGAGTAGGGACAGTTGTTACTTATAGAAAGGTGCTTCTCAAGCAGGCATATAAATAGAGTTTATTTCAGTGTAGACAGCATTCCCTCAGGGATGGCAGTGCATGGGTGCTGAGCCATTGGAAAATGGTACCTGATGCTTGCAAATGGCCAAGTGCCAGGGAGGTGCACAGAGGACTCTCAAGGATGCCCTTATGGGCATCTAGATACCCAGATGCCTTGCCCTATATATATATATGCATATATATATTTTAGAATTATACTGAAGTTTACTTTTAGTAATTGACATATTTTTGCAATAATGTGAGATGTGTGTAGATTGCAGGTTCCCACTGTATTACTTTTTAGAGCTGTAGTGATAAATGGCCCTGCATGTGCAGGGCAGTTGGACTAGATGATCTCCAAAGGTCCCTTCCAACCTTAATGATTCTATGATTAATGTAGATTGAGTCTTTTCATTTTAAATCACTAAGACAGGATACCCAAAATAATGAATTCCTGGAAGAGTTGCATACCCGACCTGATAGCAAGAAGGAATTTCCAACTGGAGAACCCAGGAGTTTTGTGACTTAGCGTGACTAATGTTCTTTTCACGTACGGGATGAGAGGAGGAAGGCTGTGCTGAGCAGAGTGGCTGCTCGTGGCACATCTACTAGGTCAGTTATTGCCAAGTATGGCAGAGAAAAGAAAAGGAAAGGAAACAGTGGTTTAGAAATTTCTTTTCCAGTCTCTGCTTATCAGTATGAAACATCTGCTTCAGCTGCACTGGCTCCCACTGGCAGTCCACATTAGTGATCCAGGGAAATTGCTGCCTGCACGGAGCGCAGCCACGCTGCGCCTCCCCGGGCTGCGCTGCAACGAGCGCCTGTTGTGCGCGCGGGCCATGGGGTTTGTTGCAGGTTAAAATGGAAATGGTTCCAGTGCGCTCGGGTGAGCATCACGTATGGAAATTAGCACTGGCACAATTAATTTCTGTTTCTCATAGTCTTAATGTTGCTAAGCTACAGAAAGAAATGGATCAAGCTGAGGAAATCCGCAAGTTGCTGACTGTTTGCACAGGCTTTTTTAAAATGCACACTAATGCTATAGCTTAGCTTTTATTTCATGTAAATAGAATGAGTACTTTTTTAAAAAACTATCCATCTTAGCTTTAAAATACTCTAGTCTTTACTTCATATGTAAATACTTGCAGCTATAAATAGCTAAACAAATGTGCTTAGATCAGCTTTTTTGTCTAGGGAAGTTTGATTAGATATGATGAAGTCTTGTATAATGTGAAAGAACAGTGAAGAGCTACAGTTACTGCCATTTATATCTAAACAAACTAACTTCACAGGCAAACACCGCTAAAGCTGTAACAAATGGTAACACGATGGCTTCCAAAGCTGAAGTGCTTTACTTACTCCCCTCTATAAATTCCCAAGGTAGACATGGATTATTAGAGCTTGAAATATAAAAGTTAAGTGCTTATGGTTTCATAGGCTGATCCAATGGCTAACACTGATCAGAAAAGGGAAGATGAAAACTTGACCTCAAAATGAATAGCACTGATCTATGAATTGTCCTTTTCCTACATGCCTTCTCCCCATAACATAGCTTGATTCTTTGGTAAAACTACATGGACAGAAGACTTTTATTGTGTGGGGATGTTTTGTTTTCATTGTTTTTTTTTTTTCTTGTTGCATTTCCCATAGGTTCAGTTTATTTGGATGATAAAGTAATTCCCTCTTTGATGCTACTTTATAAAAATATCTACATATACATATGGACAGATACGGCAGTTTTTTGTTGGATTTATCCTTTTGTTATTAATGGCTTATGAAGAAGACTACCAAATCTGATCATCAACAGTAAAACTTCTTATTCATGGTAATACGAATATCAGTGCCTAATCTTTAAAAGTAGTAGTAAATGCATCATTTATTATTATTATTTAAATCTCTTAAATACAAGATTTATCATGAAAATACTAAATTCTTCTGAAACTCACTTGTCCTTAGATCAAAATCTACAGCTTTACTGCACAGCAGAAACCTATAGCAATTGTTTCAGCTTACTTGGCAACACGTTACTTTACAGCACAATAATGGCCGTTTTGAACAGGAATTAACTTTCCCTTTGCATTTCCTAATGGGAGTTAAGTTCTGTAACAGTTTGAAGCTAGTAAGTTTGATGAAGTAGGTAAGATTCTGATAAATTCCATGAAGGTATCATTATCAGACTTCAGTTTTATATGTTGTGTAGAATATATGGTTTCTATTTCAGGATAGATTAGAGGAGATACTTAGATGGTATCTCCTTCAGAAATAATTAAAATTATTCTTAATGTTAAAGTCAGATATTAATTATTGCTGGGTAAGGTGCTTCATCCTAAAATGGATGTTCCTGGCAGTGAAAAGATATTACTTGACAAATAAGGCTGTGCTCTAAACAAGAGTACTTGCCATGTTCTATATTCATATCGTATTATGCATCAATTATTTAAACTTGTTTTATTTTTAAGTCTATGAATATAGGATCTTCACAGATGATTTATTTTATTGACATCTAGAGATACTCTTCAGTATCATACAGGAGCTGGACTCAGAAATCAATTTCTGGCTCTTTCGTTAGACAGTATTAATTTCTTGTTCCCTACAAGGAATAAGAACCTGTATGTGCTAACAAATACATAGGTGAGGAAATTTTGACCTTAAGGATGCAAAAAATCAGCACATGGTTAGCACATGAGATGACTCACTTGGAGCCAGTAATGAACTCACTACACACACGGCATGGTTTCAATTACAGCTTTATCTGCCTAGACGGCATGGTGCCAGCAACAAAAGATTGAAACAATTTAAATGATTCTCCTCTTCGTGGTTCAGATATTTGAGCCTCTGCTTTCTGTTACCTTAATAATGTTCACTTTAGCTGTGCAGAGCTGAGACTTGGGGAATAGGAATTCGGTGTTGGGCTATGTAGAATATCATCCTGAGAAAGGATGCTGTAGGATGATCTAGGAACATATTAGATTTGCTATGTGATAGCTGCTGCCTGCAAGTTTCATGTGCTCAAGGTCAAGAACCATTTCTGGAAATTGTCTAATCTGTCTCAACAAAATTAGGAAAGTTCTGCTACGAGCTAGTTAGCTGAAGACAGGTTGCTATCGCCTCCTCATGTGATTACTTAGTGTTTTAATCACGCAGACCTTCAGCCGGGTCACTGCTTCACCTCCCCTCTATGGCGGTGTGAGGGAGGCCAGCGCTTGCAGGACATGGCAGTCCCTACGGGGGGCCTCTGCTCCCATTCTGGGGGCGTTTTGCTGCCCAGTGTCCCTGTGAGGACTCGAGAGTGTTTCGGCTTGCAGAGCAACATCCCTGCTGCCCCCGCGGGGCTTGAGCCAGCGCAGGTTACCTCAGCAGTGACTTACAAGGCAGCCCGGATGGGTAACGCCTTTGCAGGCACTTCACTCTCAGCGTCCGTTTTCTTCCAAGTTTAGTCAGCGCCTTTCTGTGCCGGTGTGAAGGGACACTGCACTTGCATAGCAGCAGGTTGTTTGGCTTGGCTGCTCTCTTTATGTGAGAGCCTGCACAGAGCCACCTGTCCTGGGAGCCACAGCGAGAGGGACATCGCGGTGCCCGGGCACAGGCCCTGCCTGCCGACCTCGTGGTCCTGCCTCTGCCCCGTAGAGCCCATGCCCAGGGCCCGGAAAGGAAATGGGTCAATGGTGTTTCATCAAACTCATTTTGTCAGTAGCCTAGTTGCTGCTTTTTAATTTCCATTCTTACAAAGGATCCCATCATCAGGGTATTTGCTTTGTAGGAATGATACTGCATAGGGAGACTATTCACAGAAACAGTGGGAATGGGAAGGAGACAAAGGGGTTCCATATCTCATGCTCCAGGTGTCCTAGGACATTCCAAGCAGGTGCAGAGTTGGAGAATTCCCATTTCTAGTCTGCATTTCCTTTTCTGCCTCTTTTCCATCACTTTGCAAGCCATGAAGCTTTCGGAAGCTTCCTTAGCCTTATTTAATTTAGTCTTTAGATACCGATGGTTGTGTGTGTATTAGCTTTTGCAGTCTGCTAGAAATCTGTGGTTTCCTGGTGTTCACCAAGCCACAGTCAATTCACTTGCTATTAACACTGTTAGTACTCCCTTGTCCTCTCACCCTGAGAAGTTTGTCTGTTTTATCTAAACTATCTAGCAAGCAGCATTTGGCATTTCTGGGGAAGTAAAACTGAATGTAATGTGGAACCTAAATTTCTTAATTCTTGTTTTTGTCTGGTAAGTAATCGTTACCACAATTTTTTGTAGTTTTTTGGCTTCATAACTGTCAGATCATCAAGCTAACTCACCTTTTCTCCAAGTGGCATGCATAATTCTTAAGTGCCCTAACTTGGATTTTATGTACATTTTCATGTCATGACATATGAGATCAGGATGAGAGCTCTATTTTATCTTCATTAGTTTAATTTAGATCTAACTGCTTTTAGTTGGTTTATTAATCATAAAAATCATTTAACTGTGTCATTCTTTTCTTTCTGGAAAATAGTTTTGACTTCTGAAAATGACTGAGAAGGAAAACTCAGGTGACCTGATTGGGAAGCTCTTATGGAGTCAGAATTGTTTTTGGACTTAAGACTCAAACCTCCATATCTAGCTTATGTCTATACTTTATAAACTAACCTTCCTGTCACTCTGTTTATCACAGTTGGACCAAAAAAAGTCTCAACTTTAACTTCAGAAAAAGAATGACACAAACTTTCTAAAGAAACTAAAGAGTCAGTTTAAGTTTGACTAGAAATTTCAAATTAAGATAAATTGGCTTCATCTCTGCTTCCTAAAACAAAGGAGCAGAAAATAAGAGAAACAAGTCTTTGTTCTGTGTGAAAGAGAATACTTAATCACACATCAGCAGAGAATTAAAAAACATAGCGATAGATGAAAGTATTCTTTTTTCTTCTCTGGACAAATTAATTGCCAGTAATGGAAAAACTACAAAGTACTGTTTAAAAATAAAAATACATATATCTTAAGTGTAATAAATGGGAGCTAATGCAGTTAAACTGAAGCTCCAAAAAAATCAGCTAGCAGCTGGCATTTGCTTGTGGGTCTCATCACCTTAAAATACGGATCAAACATCTTCCCTGTATAAAGAAATCTGCAAGATAATTCTACATGCACACTTTCCCCAGACATGCTCAGAGGAAAAGCTTCTGTATAAATGTCAAGAGAAATACTCTCTATTTCAGTGCATTTCATAACTGGAACCTAGCCAAGCCTTGGACATCTTAAACTGCCTTACAATATCCTCTGTAATGTCCCTGATAATATTATTTGTTAGAATCCTGTTGTAAAATAGGTAGGAGTAATGTTCAGTATTTGCTAGAAAATAGAATTTGTTTAACACTACGCAAGTTAACAATGATAGAAGGGGACAAGGGGGAGAAGTTACCACCTGCTAGGTGAGCAGGATGCAAGACAATTATTCCCTTATCCACTTGGTCTGACCTACAAGAGAGACGTATGTTGCAGAACTGAGGGATCCGTGTTTCTCTTTCTCAGAAGTCTCTGAGAAATTGCAGCATTTGTGTATTCATACGCTTCTACCTTTTTTGGTGACAGACTTGAAACATGATACACAAGGAATAATCACAGTAATTCTTCAGTTGAGATGTACTCACTGAAATCCAGCTTCAAAGAATATATATATCAATGCTGATTTCCAGCATTGCCAAAACAAAACAAACAAATGTTCTCAGAAAATGCAGCGCCATGGACAAAGCATGGAAGGTCCTCCAGGAACAAAAATCCTTCACAATTTCTGATGAACATATTGGTGCTACGTGCTGCATGCGTCCTCCTTCCCGAGAGCAATGCGCGAGGAGGCGGAGCTCGAGCACTGAGTCTGTAGTGACCGCGGGAGAGCCATTACCAGCCAACACGAGCACGGAGCTGCTCTGCAATTTATGGAGATGAAAACTGGAGTTAAGGAGCAGAGTACTGAAAAAAATCTGAAATTTGTCCTTATTTCTATATGTTATTGGTTATCCTGAGATTCAGTTCTGTGCCACAGAATGGAGCTTTGGTCTGATGGTTTTGTTCAGATATAGAGATCAACATGCAATATAAATTGGCTTTGTAATGTCTAAGGCATATATAATAATCTAATAGGGTGCTGTTTTTTCCTAAACCATAAGAAGTAGAGAAGTTTAAGTATTAACTATCTCTGGCCTTCTTTGTGGGTTTAATGCTTTTCTCTAACATGCTACTGGTATTTTTAGCAGCACAGTGCCATATACCAGTCATACTACCATATAACATACTAACAGTGAATAAGACTGTAATAGCTCAGAATAGATCAGATCTAACCGCATGTCTAGAATGGAGCTTTGTATCTTTTCTGCAATCTGGATGAGTAACAGGGATTCAGTTTGACTCTCTTTAGTCTGTTTCGGTTCACTGAGGAATACCCATTGGCTTCCCAAGTTGGATGTTTGTGTTCTTCCGCCAATATTGTTTGTGGGAAATCAAGATTTTATTGTATGTTCTAGTTTCAAGTATATATTTGAAAGCAGCATTTGGGATGGTTTTGACTTCCACAAGTGAGAGCTAGTACCAATTGTCCAAAAAAAAAAAAAACAGTTTAGAATGCTTTATGGTGGTGTCTTCAAAAACCTTGGAGCAGCTGAAGAACATGAGTTCCAGGGAAAATGAAAGAAAATCAAAGGTGAGTAGAAAATGTTCCTGTAATGACCTAAATGTTAATTCTCTCTCATGCTGTCTCAGTTACAATATACTAGAGAGAATGAGTTTGTGTAAAAATATCCAGCATTTCTGAACACTTTTAGGCTACTAAAAATCAGAGTTCTAGATCTTTATCAGCTTACTATGTCATTTCTACCTAATGTAAGCAGCACTGAGCTAAAGCATTTTTAATGTTGAAAATTAAAAAAAAAACAAACCTTAAAACTAGTAACTATTCAGATAGCCAAGAAGATGAAGGATATTTTAAACCATACATGTTCATGTTATTTGATAACTGTATTCTTTCCGTTCTTCTTGTTTTCATTACTGAAAGGTTGCTCTTAAGTACTAGTGCTCATTTCGTGTATGCACTTGATACTTGTGCATATCGTGCAAAAAGGACAATTTTTCCTTAAATCTTCCCAGTGGTCACAAATTGTCAATTTCTAAGTGGTAATTTTGACTTCAACTCCCTGAATCATTAATGTGGTTATTACATTGCTCTCCTGTGAACTCTTTTTGGGAATCTGTTGTTCTCTTTTCTGGCCTCTCACATGTCATGAGGACATATTTGCTGCTACGAGTCATGTGGCACAAACATTAGGTGAAGAAGCCAGTTCTGAGTCCTGATGTGTTTTCTTTTTAACGGAGGAAGGGCAAGTTCAGCTACGTGCACAGTGGTCTGTGTGGAGAGCAGTATGACAGATAGGCCGCTGATATATATCTCATAAGCCATCCTGCCATTGAACATAAAATGGGTAAGGGCCTATTTTCTGGTCTATTATATGGTGGCATAATTCAGAAATTAGTCTTTGTGTTCTGAAAACTTCTCCCTTTTTCTTGCTTTATAAATGAGTATATATTTGTATCATGGTGAGTTTCTACCAGAAGGAGTGGATATGTAGGGGTACAAGAACCACTGATTTATCTGATAATGAAAGAGAAAATGAGTAGCAGAAATGCACAAGCAAGAACCGTCTCTTTTCAAGACATGTAGCCTTTTTTGTTACCAAGTGCTGTGGCAATTAATGTGAATCAGTGACAATGCAGAGCGTGATTCAGCTGGCAGCACGAAGCTGTGGCTTCAGTCACGCTTAGTTTAAGGCAAAAGGCAAAGTCTGAAGAAATCTTAGAGCATGTGCTCATGTAACAGGGTTGGTGCCTGGAGCCGGAGCGAGGCTGGTGAGCGCGCACTCACTTGGCTTGGGGCAGCAGGTTGGAGCACGTGGGGTAGGAAGAGAGACTGAGAGCTGGATTTGGGCTCCCTTAGTGGGAGGCCTCGTTTTTGTCGCCTGCTGCTAGTGGCAAAGTGTGGGAGCTGGAGGCAGACTCAGTGGCGCGCAGGAGGCGAGGGATGCAAGGTGCAAGACACGAAATTTCAATTCCACAAAAGGGGCGGAGGGAAAAAACACTAGTCAAATACCTGAACAGGTTGTCCAGGGAGGTGTTAGTTTATCCGTCCTTGGAGATGCTCAAAACTGAAATGGAGGGAACCAGAGGTGCCTGCTCTAGCTGGACATGCTCTGAGCAGCACATTGGATTGGGAGACCTCAAATCCTAGCTGAGTGCACTGCTGCTCAAGCCATCCTCCGTGTCCTTAGTTTGGGCCAGTGCTGTGACAGAATGAACAGTGTATTTTGTGATTGTGTTTTGTGGTATGGTCTTTTTCTTTTTATGCTGGACATGCTGAAATGATGCTTCAAACCACAGCAGAAGTGCGTGTAGCTACCCAGGGCAAACTGAAGGATTTGATGCATCAAAGTACATCTTAGTTACAGCTTGCTTGTCAAAGAGGTGTTCTCGAGACAGAATAATCATTCACTGTTTAGGTATCTCCTTGTTGTCTAGCTTGGTACACTAATATCTTTTTTGGCTTTTATCATGAATTCAAGTTCAGCTGGCATATAAATTGTGATAACGATTGCAATGAATTTAATGATCTGTGTCATTCCCAGGGGACACAGGAAGTCACAATTTGTCATGTTAATCTATGCTATTTGGTTATCACGTAGCTATTAGCAACCTGCTGGTATTCATTGTTGCTTTTGCATAAAGGCTTATATGTAGTTGCAGTAACAGTTAGAAAGATGGGCACAAGTTGGAAGATAATTTTGCAGAGTTGTTGTTGTTGTTGTTTGTTTTTAGAAGAAACATTTGAGGTGTCTGTTTGTAGGTTAAGAAACAGCTGTTATGCTTTAAGTCCAGGGGCTATACTTGTTGGAGGGGGTAATGCTGCAGTCTCTTGTAGAAAAAGTGACTTTAGTCAAACACTTCTTTTGATAAAGAAGGGATTCCCCTTAAATGAAGAATAAAAAAGCTAACATTTGTTGAAATATAATGATTCATTTGTATCACCGATTTCCTTAATAGTCTTTTTTTCTGAGATCACCAAGTGATTAATAGTTTAATCCGGCCTACATTTATATTACATTCTAATTCTGCATTATATATTCCCCGATGTCACAAAGCTAAAAGTTCAAATTGGACTAATTTTTATTATCAAGTTGGAGAGGAGGAAGCCCGAAATTATTCACCTCCACTGATGAGACCACATTTATACATCTATTCTGAGGAAAATCAAGAATGGTCAAACACATCTTTGTATAGAAGAGTTTTTAGGAAGTTTCGGGCTGGTAGGTGTTTCACACCGAGACTAGAATACCTTTCATAATTCATATTGTCTCCTTGCTATTCACAAGAGGTTCATTTATTTCAAGTAAATCTTCTTGAAATAAACGTAACTCTGCTTTTGCCTGAATCATGCAAAACTAATTATATTAATTAAGCAAAAGGGCATGGATGCTCTGTGTGTGTGAGCAGATCTGGGGATCCTGACATGATCCTCTGAACTGGCTTGCCTTATGATTCTCGTGCATAGTGATGGCCTTATGCTCTTTTTTTATTGTTATTTCTTGGTTTGTTGGGTTTTTTTTTTTTTTTTTGGTGTGGGTGAGCTTTTTTTTTTTAGATTTGAAACTGTTTGCCTTGAAAGTATTAAGGTGGTGAGCCTTATTTTGAGAGATCGTAAGTCATTTTAAGTGTTTCTGATATGTAAACAAAAAAGAAGAAATGAATTAAAACCATACTTTGTATATTAGAATTTGTTACATGCAGACTTGGATTTGTCTTTGGAGTGTAGGCTAATACTTGAATGGCAAGGACTTGAGGAAAATGAATGTAATGTGAGATGATTATTTTGGCACAAAAGCATGTTATTGTTTATTCTTTTTCTTAACCTGCTGGTCCAGCCATGCCAGTTGTGCTGCTGAAGAGAATCTGGTGACTTGCTGATTGTTTCAATCACACCATCAGAGCATCATCAGCTTTTAGTGTTTCTTGCTATATAGACTATACTGAACAGCATGAAAATCTGTAGCATACAGGCAGTATTTTTGAGGCAAGTGAAATAGTTTTCTATAGATCATATATTTATATATAAAAAAATAATTACAGTGTGTTTGTTTGTTGTTACAGGTGCAGTTAACTGCTAAAAAACCTTGTAAGAATATAAGCCTAAAATACCTCATTAAGAACCCAAGTTATTGTCTGGGTCAGTGGTTTTTTTTCCTCTGTCTTTGCAAGGCAAGTGTCATTCTGCTCTGCCCAAGGTGCCCCTGCAGACTCCACGTGCACTGTAGTGTATCCAGTCCTGCCAACACGACTGAGCCTCTGTCGTGCTTTCGACACCAACACAGACATCACAGCACAGCCTTGAGTAGAGCATTTTGCAGGTGTCCCCTAACGTGACACGTCAGCAATGTCACATCATTCTGTCAGCTTCTGTGACAGGGATTTTTCCCAGTACAGCTGTGTTGGCCAGGTGGGCCCATGGTCACCGTACCTCTGCATCTGGACCAGATGAGGCTACGTTGAATGAAATTTGACTAATGAACTTGAGCAACCATTAGATTTGGGCAAGCCCCTCCTTGCCATGTTTGTCTTTTATTTAATAGCAGTACAAAACATGATTTAAATGCTTTGCCTTCATGAAGATGTAGGCATGCATTTTTTCCCACCATATACAGCTATTTTCTCACCAAGTACTATCAATGTGTTTAAATTGCTGTTCATGTTGGTATTGAATTGGAGATTTAGGTCATTCATAAGAATGAGACCAGTTAGGCCAAATTCTGAGCTGAGATTTCTTTTTTCTTTTTTTTTTTCTTTTTTTTTCTTTTTTTTTCTTTTCTTTTTTTTTTTTTTTTTTTTTAAGATGCTGAATAATTCTGCTGATTTTAATGCTGAAAAGTGAGAGAAAAATTGTCAGGTTATCTTAGACTACATGTGGCTTTTGTAGAATTGTCCAAAGTCATATACAGAAGATATTTATCAGAATGATAAGTTCTGAAATTAATAAAATAACTCAAACCTATTTTTTCTAAGATAAGGTGAGCTATGAGTTTATTCTTATACACACAATATTTTAAACACCTGCCTATTCAGCTGTATGTGACTCACTTAACTGTTCTGTCCCAGCTTTGTATATAGAGAATGACATGTTCCATGACATCTGGGTTAAGGTGAAGCTATTGTATCTGTCAGTTAACCTCTTTTTGTCAGCGTGCTAGGCTGATAATTTTATGTGTATGGTAGAGTCATTAAGGTATTCTCTGTCCTCTGGCAAAATGAAAAGTTAGGTTTCCCATTCAGTATGAAGACATTATTTTTGCTATAAATGCGTGCGTTACAATGCTTCTAATTTATAAGCCATATCCCAGTCTATTAAGAGACAAAGCCAATGTGTAAAGTGTATTTCCTCCCTGTCTCGCAAGTACTTTATTTTTTTTTTGCATTTCGTTATAAAGTACAGGTATAACTACTTAGTAGGTATTGTCATGCAAAAGTCATTAAGTGACAATTTTCATGAGAAAATTAAGTGCTGTAAAAGTAATGCCTTAAGTACATTGTAAGACATGAAATAAATAGGTGTGTATCATCATATGTAGAAATACATAAGAGTACTAGTGTTATATCTTTGTAGCTTGAATATTAATGGCCTTTAAAACATGTTCTCCAATAGCTTGTGGCAACTTGTAGGTTTAAAGTAATTATGTTTCTTCACAGATTTATGCTGCATTCAGAGATCGAAATGCGATTGGGCTCTGTTATGTGAGTGATTGCAGATTTTCCAAGGGGAAGAGTTTTTGAAGGTGTCTGTGTGTTGAGTTAAATTTTGGAATTAATAGGAGCATCAAAGATACAGCATCTGGGTCAGAGAAGGACCTCAGCAGAACTGCTGTTTGAAGCCTTTCATTCTTGACCTCCAGGACTGTAATAAACTTTTAAATAATTATCAAGGGCACTTCAGATATTCTGTCAATTAAACTGCCATGCAAGCCCTTTTCCTGTTGGCCTGTAGCCATTATTTAACACAGTCATTAAAATTTAGTTTTAGGACCTATCGTATGCCACATGAAGTTTTTCATAAAATGGCTTTCTCTCACAAAAGCAAAAATAAGAGATAAAATATTTATTTTTTAAAATGAGTTAATGCAGTTGTTTGAAGGGACTGTTTTGAGAGAATATACATCTTGGTTACACTGCACGTTGTAGATTTTAGTATTTAAGTCACACAGGTCAAATGTGATGAAAGTGTGCAATGAGCTTAAAATATGTGGTATCTAAAAATAAATTAATAAAAAGCATAAAGTTAATTCTTTTGCCATTTTAGCAATCCCCCTGCAGGGCTTGCAGTACAGTAGACACAGTTGTAGGCATGCTGAAAACTTGGTTGTTTTGAAGTACATTTAATATAAAAGAACAGCATTCCGAGGAAACCAGTTTTCTGCCTTCTATATTAAATCCTTGAAAGTGACCTGTCCAAGTGGAAAAGTCTCTAAGGAAGCACTCTCTCATTGGGTGTGTTGCAGGAATGGGTATTACTGAAGAGGAGCAGGAGGACCGGAGTTTTTCCTTGTGACTGTCGTGACCTCTTCAGTCTATTTTTTTTTTTTTTTTCTTCTGACCTGTAGGATGTCTGTAACCCCTGCTAACCTCCCAGGAATAATGGGCGCCATAAGGCATTTGTGTGGAAATTTGTTTAGTGTCCTTAAGTATTATGAATCCGCCATAAATATTTTTATTGTGTATAGCTAAAAGGCTTCAGGCACCATTCGTAACGGGGCTGACAGGTTGGTGCCACTCATGAATCTCTAGTAGTTGTCTCCAATATTGTAACTAAATCTTGAGTTCTCCTCTATCCATTGAAATCTCTTCATCTTCAGATCCAACAATAATGACACTATCCAGACAAATAGAGGGGAACATTTAATAACTTGCCAGTCATGTCACCTGTGCTCCTCGTTCAGCAGAAATTGAGTTTTAATGTGGTTTTGTGTTGCTTGGCCAGGCAGCTCAGTCCATAAATAAAGATCAGTGGACTGTTGTTGGGAAGAGAGTGAATAGGATCATGTGACATACTCGAGATACATATTTTAGCAGCTCAAGAAGACCCTGGCATTGACTTGTTTTCAGACTTGAGCTGTGATTTCTGGATAAATTCTACAGCATGCCTGATGGACAAGTCTTAGGAGCCTAAACTCTGCCGTAGGGTCTTCATACAGTGAACTGAAAGTTCATGTTTTGATGAAGGTCACAATTTCCAAACATGAAAATTAAAATCAATAAGGTAATTTCTACAGTTCTGAAATAGCAATGACTGATCCCCCATTCATTTGGAAAAGGAAGTTTTATATCCTCTGTACTGTTAGTCCTCAGACCCTGAGTGCCGTCACTGTTATCCCCATAGGTGGGCCCAGGTTTGTGTCCCAACTTTTCTTCCCTGTACCTATGCCTGCCTTTGTTGTGGAGAGGGTATGATCAGGATTTGTATCATGCTATGGTATGTTCTCTTACTGTCTCTTACACCTCCAGACTTTGATATTACTTCATGCAGTATGATTATTCCTCTTGAATCATTTGCTAGAGCATAGAAAATCTGCCCCACACTGTATGGAGATTTTTATTTGTTTGTTGCTTCATGTGTCGATTGATTTTCAAAGAAGTAAGATACAGAGAGAGATGGCCTATTTTTATATCTTTATTACTGCAGGTGTTAATATTTTGCTTTGTTTAGTTCACAGTAGTCTGCCTTGCAGTGAAGTTGTCTTTCCTTAAGCGATTAGATCCTCCTATGTGCTGCTTATTGCATCTTGAAAAGCATGATATAAATTCAAGTCAGAGACATTGTACTCCAGTTAAGGGACTGAGAGGATCGTAAAGAAAAATGAGAGGTATAGCAAATGTGCTTCCAATCTCTGTGGTACATATAATAGAAGGTTTTATTCTGAAAGTGTCAGAGAGGATCTCATTAGAGTTCAGACTTTCCTGTTCCTGAAAAAGTTCTAATGTCGGGTATTTGAAAGGAGAGGGTTCACAGAGTTAAGATGTAAGGGCATAGGCGCCCTTCTATTACATGGAACTGTGATCACAATGGTCTGAAAAGTTCATAAGCTATTTTGAAGACAGTAGTAATATGTACAATTTGCTTTATTCAGAAGCTCCTTCATGATGCCCATGCACCTGCAGAGCTGCAGAGGAAGGAATTTTCCATTCCCTTGTCATCCACTAGGGGCCAAAGTTAGTGGTCTGAAAATAATTGACTGCTTCAGCATTAACTGGTCTTTTTCTTGTGTTTTTTTTTTTTCTTGTTTCTTTCTTTTTTCTTCTTCTTTTTTTTTTTTTTAATGAGAATAATAACCAGTTGCAGGGAATTTTAGCCACTGATCTGCCAAGTTAGCTAAACTTCAGGCCTTTATGTTTAAGGCCATTTTCTGTTGCTGAACAGAAATTTCACTCTCTCTTGGCCTGCATTTTTTGAGAGTTTCCTGTGGTTTTGGTTTACAGGGTGGTGATTTAACTTGTACCTATTGTATATACAGATAGGATTAATAAAAATCTTGTTATATATTTTTAGAAAACCAGGAAAATTTATAAGAAAAAAAAAGTCTTTTTAGAGCCCTTAGTCTAACAACTGGAATAAAATTAAACAGGAATTACATGGAAGTAAGGAAAACAAGGTACATGTCTTGAAGCAGAGGCTTCTCTCTGTTCAAGCAGAGAGAGGTAACAAAACAGGTGAGAGGAGAAATTTCAAATATTTAAGTTTTTGAATCTATCTCCCAGCAGTGCCTCAAAGAGCAAAAAGGTGCCCCCAGATGGTACTGTACTGACTCCATAAATCAACATCTTGTAATGTAATAAATTAATAAATAGACGTGTAAACCAGGAGGAGGGAATGATGGTAGGGGTTCCTGGTTGAAGTTCCAGGCTGTCACTGACTTTGCAAATTGTGTATTGTGTAGAGAAATTTTCTCTAAAATTTCCTGTAGGTTTTCTGTTCCCATTGATTTGAGGTACAAGCATCAGGGCTATGGAGGGATTTGTAAAAGAAGTAAAGCCCCTCTATTCTATACCCTGCTAACTGTGCTCTGAGTTTAACATTAGGAATTGGTTTAGATCATAATACAGCAAAACGCTACTGAGCAATCAGAGTGTCTCGACCTTTACCTTCAGCTTGGCAGTTCTTCCATTCTAATCCGTAAATGTCCATCCACTTTCAAGCAGGTATATTTGTAAATAATCTTTTTCCATTTTTTTCCTAATTTGAAAATAATAAAAAAATACAATTCAGATTATCATTTAAAATCAATATATTTTTAATAATTTAAAATTCCTAATCCAGTGGGATTTGGGGTTGTGATTGTCCAATGCTTCTTAGTCTTAAAATGATAGATATATCTATTTACTTTCAGACCTCTTAGATCTACTAACAGAATGAGTTGTTACAAAAGCATTACTTTGCAGTTTTCTGACATCTCAGAAGTAAGTTAGATGGTTGTTAGTTGTGTTTTAATTACAATTTCATTCCATAATACTGCTAAACAACAACAAAAAAAAGACAGCCTATTGGAGGAAGGAGCTAATATTAGTTGTTTTATGGTCATAGCTACTGAAATAAGTTTTCCTGAATGTATAAATTATGAAATACAACAAGCTTTATTTGGGCTAGAAAGCAAATAATTGCTTCTACTTTTTACACAGCATGAAAGCCAGAGACCTGAGCTAAAGTGAATTCTACGGGCCATTTCTTAAGCATTCAATGATAATGTAGTGCTCCATATGGCTTGTTTCCTTCATGCGTGAGACATGCTTATTTAGGCTGTCAACTTCGTAGCCATGCTCCAAGTTTTCTGCATTTAATGTATCTTCATGTGTCTTCTGTGTTTATGACCACTCTTCCTTTCTACCCTCTTCTGCTCCCCAAAGCAGTCTTTTCAGCTACAGAGGTGAGGTATCAGAATATGACTGTGAACAGGCGTTGGTCAGAAAGTGTCAAATTCATTTCTATTGGCAATAGTTTCTGTTGATAATCACTGGAGTACAGAGAGAATAGCCTGGACTGGAACCAAGATTGACATTTGGACTTAATAATATAATGAGACTTTAATAAGCCAGTAATAGGCAGCCTCCCAAAATAAAATGAGCAAAGATTATAAACACAAATCAGTTCCCTGGATCTTAAATACATAAATTGTATTAATCTGTATTGATAAAAATTAATTGCTCATTTTGTATGGTCCAGATGCAATTATAGATCAAGATAACATTTTTAATAGAGTAATGTAGCCTTTCAAATTTCAACCCTTCTGAATTTCACAACTAGGATTTTGAGAGACGTAGAAGCAGTTCTGTTTGTTTATTCTGACTCTTTTTCTCTTTTTCTCCCTGCTCATGCTGTTTCCATGGCCTTCTTGTCTTGGTTGTCTCCATTCTTTGAGCTCTTGTACTGCCTCTGGGATCATTATAGTGTGAATTAGAACTAATTTGAAAGTCACCTCTATAAAGGATTCATCCTAGAGTGACATGGGGGTCACAGAAGTCCTTTAGCAAGTTTTCTTTTGTATTTAAGTTAAATTAAGTAAACTAAGCTTGGAGAATTATCCAATTGATTTAGTGCAGTCCCATCAAAAACTATAATACAGGAATCTTCCCATACACCAAATCAATGCAATAAGGTCTTAAATATGTGAAAGTAAGTAAAAATAAGTGTCAAATGTTTCTTGTTATGTACTAATTAGTACCTGTGAGTCTCTGAAGATGAGCTGTCTCATTTTTCAGTATTATTAAATGTTATTTTCTCATGTTGTTAAGCTATTTAGTGTGAAATATCTAGGAGCTCTATAGTGTGAGCTTTTGCATAGCATTATTAATTTAAACCAGTCTAAGCAAACAACAAACGATGTCCTGCATGGATTACTGCCTATCCCTTCCTCCTCTCTATTGCTCAGACTCAATTTTCTGTGAAGTCACTGTTAACACTTCTTTTCTGATTGTCATAGTATTTTAAGCTTTCTGCCAAAATAGGTGCTAAAAACCTTTTGTAGAACAGAATGTGAAAGAAAAACAACTTGTGGATGTACATTAAAGAAGAAGGAGAAAAAAGATTGTAGTCTATGGATAAGCCTTTATCCATCTTAAGAAATCTTTTTTTGTTTTGTTTCTTTTGTGCAGGCTGACCCCATTAGTGTATCGGGTACATAGGTATGTGAGCTGTACAGGTCGGGTAGGAGTTTATCTACTAGTAGTTTAGGAAAAGAAAAACACTTAGGAAAGGAAGGGCTGGTGAGAGAAGAGCATTTATAAATCCCTGTTTTCAGAGGCCATTGCTGCCGTTACCTTGCCCACCTGCCCAGCCCATTTCTGTGATGATTTAACTAGCAACATCTACAGCTGACTGGGAAGCTGGAGGCAAAAGCATTGCCCACCCTATGGTAAGAAAGACGGATTTTAATGGTGTTGGGAATTTAGAATTCTGAAAATAGTGTCAACTGTGGTCATAAATGCATCTCATGCAGTCATTCTTCTGGTTTTGTTTTGTTATGCTCTGCATCGTTTCTTTTCATTAACATGTGATAACTGGAATAAGTTTCGTACTGTTGTTCACCATTCCCGCTTGGCTTGACATTTGCAGAGTTCAGCTGAGGCTCTAAACCTTTTGGAGCTCTGCTCACTCTAATGATGTCCATTCAATAAAGGAGATTTGAGCACAGCTACCATGGTAAATAGTATGCTTGTACCTAATTACAAAGAAAAAAAAAAAGCTGCTATGAGAAGGAATATTTAGCATTTCAGGCAAAAATCCTCAGAAATACCGTCTTGGCTACCAGTACAGTTGCTTCGAATGATCCTTTGGAACTTGGCTGTTTTGTGCTACATCCTTCTTTGCCCCCCTAGCTTGGAAGGGGTCCTGATGCAGCAGAACTGCTAATGTGATAGCTCATTTCTTGTTGCAATTATCTCCTTTCACAGTGGGAGAAAGCAGTGGCAGGGGTGCAGGGTTCACCTTTGCAGGGCTCGATACACTGCAGGGCGTTGCGGAAGGGCTGACGCGGGTCCCGCGCTGGTGGCGTGAAGCAGCGCTGACGATCTGTGTGCTCCAAGTGGAAGGATGGAGGGAGAGGGGGGAGAAAAGGAAAGCAGAGGGAGGCAGCTCTCCTTAGGGCCAGCGGGAGGAGCAAAGGCAGGCAGTCCTGGGAGAAGTGCTGGGCTCCCACAGAGCTACAGCCCGCCCTGGCATCCCATAGGTGTTCCTGCTTTCCATGGGGTTACAGCGCCATTATCCCTGAAGGGGCAGGATTTGACCTGACGACTGGTTTCTTGTTAGTGCTTTTTGGCTGTTTAAGTAACTGTTGTCTGCTTGATTATTTGTTAAGTCTTGTTTCCCTCTAACATGAAGGGAACTGGGGAAGAAGGGAAGGAAGGGAGGAGTGAATCTCCTGTCAGTGGCACTTGCCTCCCGGCAGAAACCCAAGAAAAGAGATTTGCGGGTGCAGGGCCACAAGAGCTGCAGCGCAGGAGCAGCAGCGCGAGGATGGGGGAACTGCCCCCTGCTTGGGTACAAGGTCACTGCGGCGCCGGGGATGGCAGAGAGCATCGCACGTGCCAGAGCCTTTGCTCAAATGACTAACGAGTGTCTTAAAGTTAGAATAACCACCACAGGCAAAATACTCTAAAGCAAAATATAGTGGTCCCACCCAACCATTTTTAGTCATTTTTATGCTTTAGTTTCCACTGGGTGGAAGGAGGACTGCAGTACAGGTATTTTTGCTTTACAACTAAATGTGGAAAGAATCTAAATTGTGAAGAATATGCCTGGAGAGAAAATGAGGAAGTAGGAACTCCATCTGTGAGGATTTTCTTGTTTGCCACAACACTCTCCTGGGCCTTTTTGCTTCTGATGCTCTGTTTGTAATCTGGTAACTTTTTGCAAATTATTCAGTTGAAGTAGAAAGGAGCCTGTAGCCAATATTTGTTTACGCAAAGAGCTGATGGTGAGCGTGATGCTGACCTTCCGTGGCCTCTGCTAAAGCTGAAGTTTTCTGTACACCGAATTGTAAAGACACTGTGTAATCTACTTAGAGTAGGGAGAAAAAGTGTGAAACTATGTGCTCCAAGCATCTCTTCTACAGAACACCTGTCAGCAGTGGCATTTTCTAGTACCGGCTTCATTGCTATAATAAGAATTAAACACGGTACAACTGTTACTCTGAGTGGGTGGAAGAAACTCTGCTTCTATGCAAGAAATGCCCCCCCTTGTCCCCGCTGCGGTATTTGCAAAGCTGGTGGAAAAGACTTTGCCGTAGTGCAAGTGCCTTTGTGGCAGTAGCTGCACGCGCGCTCGGTCCAGCAGGCAGCCGTAGAGCTCTCCGGTTTGCGTAGCACCATGGGCACGATAGATATTCCAGGAGCCCCAGGAGTCCCAGCAGGACACGTTCTGTTGATGCTCTCCAAAGGAACAAAGCATGAGCTTACATGGAGACTGTCATAGGCTTGGTTCAGTATCAGATGCAGACTGAGGGAGCGACGTGTTGAGGAGACTTCTTAAGTCCTCCCCTCCCTGAAGCCATAGATAATTATTCTGAACTATGACACTTTTTTCAGATCTGAAATAAAATGAGCACGAAAATTCTACCCAGAATTACAAAAAACAAATAGCTTTTTCCATTTCTGAGACCTGACCCTATTAGTGAAAAACAAATTAATATTGAAAACTCTGAGTTTAGTTTTGATCTTCACCACACATTTGCCTGCATTCAGGGATTTTGCCTCAGAGTGGCTCAGTTTACATCCCAGAGGAAGTTTCATCTTCTGTATAATGATGTGAGCAAATAAACTGGGTCTTTTCTCAGCAGAATCCATGCCAAGAAAGGACAGTTTAATGAGAAGTCTTTATGAAAAGTAAAAAGCAGGCAGGCTGTACTGCAGATCTAGTAATGTAATTCTCATTGTAGTTCTTAGGTTGTTGAAATGACATAAAATGACTTGTTGAAATGACATCAAGCCATTTCATTTTATGAGTGAAGGAGTTGCTCACAGTTAACAGAACGTGCCAGTTTCTAGAGACAGTATGCTTTGAAGCAGTAGCGTGAGGTTTTTCAGAGCATTATTTTTATTAGGCTGTTGTCAAGTGAATAAATCAATCTGTAAGATAAACCTAAGAGTTAAAGCCCTTGCTCCTAGGGGGTGTCCTGCCTGCCCGAATGCTGCTGTGGACACTAGTGACCGTCAGACAGGCTCCTGGCTCCAATGCGAGCCCTGTTTGTAAAAGAAGGTGCTGGGTGTGCCTAGCTCCCCGTTCCAAACAAGCACTGGCCAAGCTTCTTGAGAAATGGGTAACATTCAATCAACTTGCTCTTAGATAAGCATAGAAATACCAGGCCATTATAAGGTAAATGGAGGGCAGTGTAGTTAGTCTTTCTTTGCATTCATTGGGAAGTACAGTCATTAATATTGTCTTGCTTTCAAAAATAGTATAGGACAGATTTGATCATTTGTCTCATGAAAAATGTCTTGATGATACAAGTCATCAGGTACAGTAAAATTCTTCATTATATTTTTTTGAACTATTCAGAAACTGCAATAGGCTGGTAGTACAATAACTCAACAGGAGCGTTGCCTTTATGCTGCCACAAGTCCCTGGCCTGGAAATCTGCTTCATGATCTGTGAAGCAGTAGGATCGGCTAATTTCTAGCTAAGTGCTTATTGGGCAAGTCTCTGGGAATCAGGATATGCCTGAAACGAGTTTGGTAACGGTCGGGGATTGCCAGGCCCCCGCCGAAGACGGCGGAGTTCCATGCGGTGCTGGTGCGAGATTCACACCCAAGGTAGGAAGAGTTGGACTGCAGCACTGCTAAAAGCTCTCCCCTCGTTCCTCGTGTGTATTAACTCATGCTCTGGTTAACGTAGTATTTATCAGTGTAACGTTAACTAGTTCTGCTCAAAGATATTGAAGAAAGTTATTTCCTCAAGATGTTATCCAATGAGAAAGAGAAGTTTGGTAGCCGCCTACAATTGATATGGTGGCAATTCATTATGAAGTCGCACTGGATTTGACCCTTTTCTACATATGAATATACAGAAGAGGGTAAGACCAGGAGGTTGCTCTCCTTGGCTTGTGCTGTCGGTGGGTTTTAATTGCTGTTCAGGGTGGCTGTTTACCAAGGAAATGTGCCAGCAGTGCATGTGAGAGCACATTAGAAATAGGGAGAACTACCTGTAGTCAGTCACTTGCAGGTAATCTGCAGCACCTTTATATGCTGTGTTGCTAAAATTAAGTTTATGGATAATTTATCACCTACTTGTCTCTTGAATAAATTACACATACAAATGAAGACAGAAAAACTGTAGCAAGTGTTGCTTTTGGCTCTGGCAAATATGCATGTGAGAATCTCTTATCAAATATCTACCAGACAGTTCTGTTTAGCAGTTCATGGTTGCGAGCAGGTGATTCATCCTTGTAGCTATTGTTTTTGCAGTACAAACATTAAATATTCTTTCACTTCTGTGACAACTTAGACATTATCTATTATATTTGACATGTCAAAACACATTTTCTGATTTATCCAGAAAGAAAGAAAACATTGCACAATTTAGTTTCAGTGAGATTATTTATATCTGTTGTTCAAAACTCTGCAGGTAAAGATTATTTTGCTTTCTGGTGCTGTCATTTATAACTATCTATAACGCACAGATGTTACATCATATTGTGCTTGCTTGTTTAGTGTCTTTTTTCCCCAGTTTCCTCCGTTTAAAGAGATATTTTCAGGATATTTTAATTTTTGTTGTTTTTGGGTTTTTTTGCTACAATTATCATTGTAAGTTGCTTAAATAGAGGTAATGGCAAAGGAACCACAAGGAATGAGCTTCAGAAATTGCCACAACAATAAATGTCCCATCACTTTTGTATTAAATTCCTTGTGCACATTTTGTAGTATCGCATTAGTGGATAGAGTTTTTTGCAGCTTGATTTCTCTGGGATTTTACTCCCCAGAGGTGTCCATGTGTTTCCTCGAGGCTCTGCCCTAGCTCCCTGCTCCAGCGCCAGCTTGGTCAGCTCGTCAAGAGGCTGTCACAGACACAAGCAGCTTTTGGGCCTGTTTTGTCCCCCTGCAGCATAAGGGTGACAAACCCTGATCTGCG
The DNA here is from genome assembly GCF_059628265.1 of Tinamus guttatus. Taxonomy (NCBI): domain Eukaryota; kingdom Metazoa; phylum Chordata; class Aves; order Tinamiformes; family Tinamidae; genus Tinamus; species Tinamus guttatus. Next base: position 4,520,204 of record NW_028288689.1, read on the forward strand.
CTAAGGATATTCCCTGCCATTCTAAAGACCCAGCTGGATGCCTTCATCTGTAGGAAACCGAGGCAAGGTATTTTTCTTTAACTTTAGCCACCTTTGCCTAGCAGGGTTTCAGCTTTTGCAGTGCCTCTGCGGAGCCATGGCCGGCGGCTGCGGTCGCCCTGCGGGGCAGCTCAGCAGCCCTGCGCGGCGCCGGCCACGCGCGCGGCCCAAGGGGCTGTTGTTTGGAAGCTCCCAGCGAAGCCGCTAGAGCCGTTCGCCTGCGTGTTTCCCTCCCACTCACTCATTTAATTCCAAAATGTCAAAAATCATGGGGAGCTTTTTAAAAAAAGCTTAAAAATAAAGGCTCTGATTCTTGCTGTGACAAATACACCAAGTTAATGATTAGTTTCCACAAATAATTATACTGTTAATGGAGCAGAGAAGAAAATCAGCTCATACAACTGGAGAAAATGACCTTAGTTTTATAGAAAACTGACGGTCCTGAAGGACCTAGCACCATTTTTTTTTAATATTAATAGCATTAAGATATAAGTAACTAATACTTAGCTTTCTAAGCAATTAATTTTGTGTGCTATAGTGTTTTGCGTTTCTCCTTGTCTTAAGAAAAGACCAATTTTATTGTGTTCTTTCCTATGAATTTCCCTGAGCTACGGGAGACATGTTATGTTTGGGTTTGCAGCATACCAAGGGAATATCATCTAAGCTAATTTCATGTATCAGGCAAGCCAATATCTTTTAGAAACCCCATAGAATTCAAAGACAGCTACTACTAATTGATTTACTACCTAAAAAGGAAAAAATATATACATGCTGGTATCTCTCAACACTTCTTTTGAGATGTCATCTTCTAAAAACAACACTTACTGTGCTGATTTGCATGTTCATTTTGAAGTTTTTCTTCTTCTTTAAAACAAGTTATGCTGCAGATGATGTATTTCCTTTTCCAAAAAAAAAAAAAAGTTCTTTTATGCAGGTTTTTGCTTAGATGTGTTTTGCTCAGGGTTAGGACTAGCCATAGAAGGCACCTTCCTTTCGCCAAGTCTTATTTAGAGGATTGTTTCTGCTCTTTGCGGCTAGGACATTTCTTAATTTTTCTTATAGATCTTTAAGTGGACTGTAAACATAGCAATTTTTATTATTCAGTTTTTGTTAGGTAGAAAGAGGAATATTTTCCTCTTTAATGTTTAATGATTTCGACAGTTTGCTGGAATGTGTTCAGAAGTGGAAAGTCTTTTGAGTGTTTCCTTTTTGTACAGACTTGATCGTATAGCATAATTCACAAGTACATAGTTAGTACATCGTTCTCTTAAAATATATTCTGAAATATGATGAATGTTTATAAGATAGACTAAACCTAAATAAGAATGATCTATCAGCAATTTTGCTAGGAGTTCTGTAAAGGTTCACTGATTGCCTGCTTAGTAATAGTATACAATGTCTATTAGATTTTGATAACGAGAACACCAGAAAAAGAAATTGTTCGTAATGAAAAGGGTATCTGTTCACTCTTTCCTAATGATGGAGAAGAGTTTAAAACAAAGCAATTATGTCATTTGTATTATTGCCAATATAACTCTGTTCTGAGGAGGGTTTGATGCTTAAGAGCCAGTTCAGCTCATACAGTCTCCTAGATAGAAGGTAGCTAATATAGTTATGTGAGAAATGTGTTCACAGTATAAACCTTGCTGAGGTTTATGACCATCAAGTTTCTTATAAAAGAGGGTTCACTGTGATAAAATTGTGAGCAGCAGTTAGTGTAATAATCCATAAAGTGTAGTCCCAAGAAGTTTTTGAAACTTCTTCAGTATAGTTGTACTTCCCCAAATCACAGCAATCCGTGCTTATTGTAGCAATACTTTGTGTTTTATTAAGAAATGTAAAACCAGAACGAATTTCACTTGATACTTGGAGTAATACAGGCTATATTGAAACCAGGCTATAATTAATATTATTCCTTGTTTTTATTTTGCCTGAGCAAGCTTGTGACCTTCTGAATTTTATCTCACCTCTTATCTATTACATATGTAAGGCAATAGGCCATGCTGTAAAGTTTCTTTAAAGCCCACGTGGTGGGAGAGAAGCAGTATATGATTGTTGTTGTGAGCTGATACCTTTAATATTGATTAAGACTCCACTTATCTGTCACTCAATCTAAACCTTACAGAAGTCAATGGTACTATTTGAATCAGAGATTTTTTTTTTTTCTGTGCTGTATAATCAACATGACAAACGCAGTACTCAGTTACACTGCGAGACCTGTGGTTGCTACATTCTGTTTTGTCTGTGGGTGAAAATCTGCTCCATCTGCACCTTGAGGTAGCTGCTGGGCTGACCTACAGAATGAGGAATCATGACTGAGGAAGAAGGAACTTAAGGTTTTTCATTTGTGAATTGTAAAGCATTTTGGAAAAGTAGATGATCCCAAAGGTGCTGTTACACTTTTGAAGTCTGTGGAAGGTTGCCATGAGGGCAGGGGCCTCTGTCCTTCATGAGAGCCTGGGGGTGTTGGGCTCTCTTAGGCTGCCAAGGAGAGCGTGCAGAGACCTGCCTGCCACCTTCCTGTGGCGAAGAGGAGGTTGCAGTGTCTGGCTCCACCTTCTCATTGCTGAGGCAGGAGAACAGGTGGTAGTGCCCATAAATTGAACCACGGCAAGTTCTGACTGGATCTAAGGAAAATAAAAATTCATCTGAAAACAGTGGTGCACTCAAACAGGCCGCCCAGAGGGGCCATGCATTTGCTGTCCTTGTAGGCTTCCCCAGCTGGAGAAAGCTCTGGGCAGCCTGCTCTCAGTTCAGCAGGGCTTCTCCTTTTAATTTGATCTAAGTTACCATTTAAAAATGAAAATGCTGGACATTCTTGTCACCAGTAAAGGCTGAGTTCTGGAGTGATACCACCAGAGATCCTGAAGTTGTCCTCTGTCACTTTACACTGTGATTTCAGAGGAAAAGAAAATAGACTTGCCTGGCACTTAGCCTTATACTGCCCTCCCAGTTTGAGGCCCCCTCTACAATTTCCCTTACCAGGAGAAAGGAAAGACCTAAACTTCAAAAGGAAGTGCAGTATGATTTCCTTTTATGAACAGCAGGGTTTTACAAGCCAGTATAACCATCCTGCAAGACTTTCTCAGTCCCTTTCCATATCTTATCCAAGGCCATGATGTAGAGGTTGGCTTCTCAGCAGGAATCTGGGCATACGTGTCTGGCAGCCATGGCTTTGTTACCAAAGGCCCTTAGCTTTTGGGGTTCTGTGCTGACATGGAAGTTGATCCATGTGGGCTGTTGTTGAAGAGCTCTGGGATGAGCTGTCAGAGTGTACCGAATTTATACAGTTACTGCTGCCTTGGGATTACAGACTCTGAAGGGGAATGTGAAGTTCTCACATATTTTTCTCTGTAAGAAGTAAAACTGAAATATGGACAGGCAGAAGAGGAAATGGGAGAAAAAGGAAAAGAAGTAAATGGATTTAGAAAGACCGAGGATTCACAAGACAGGCAGAGGAGATGGTGGGCTGGGTGGGAGTGGTACAGAGATATGACAGAAAAGGAGCGTGGTTTTGAAGCAGTTCAAGGCAGGACTTTTCTCACCAAAAGGGATGGTGTTGGTTGGTCTCTGTATTTGGCTAAAGCTCATTCAGATGACAATATATGGAAGTAATAGGAAGGGAAAGAGGAATACCTGGAATATAATCCTTCTCCTTTCAGTATGTATGGGGCTTTATTTATTTATTTATTTATTTTATGGGAAAACCTGCTATGTAGATTTATTCGATGATCTTTGCTTGAATATAGTGCATCACATGTTACTGATGAAGTAATGCTTCTTTAAAAGCAATTATTTGTGTGTACTGAAGTATCAGTAGTGTGTGAAGTGTTATGGGCAAGTTTAGAGCACTGCTTACAGAACTTAGCACGCTGAATTAGCCCGACAAGGCAGTGTGCAAGTTGGTGTGACCTATTTCTCTGTTTCCAGTGAGAATTAATGCTCAGGAATAGTTGTAAGAAAATCCTTGACCCCAGCATTGCATTCATAATAAACTACCAAGTAGTTGAACACATGAAAAAGGAGCAGTTCACCATGAAAGTGAACTGTAAGATTGGGGTGTGTGTCACTTGTAACCATAACACTGTCCTATTTTTTTCTGATTTCATTTCTGCTTCTTATTTTCAAGAGATGAAGGTCTTGTTAATATGTTGACATCCACTGTTTTATTTATTTTACTGCAGTACTGAACTTACAAATTTCATATCTCATAGATTGTATTGTCTAGAAGGAAAGCTGTATTTTTGAGACCTTTTTGTGAAATGCACTTTGTGGATTTCAGGAGAGATGATTGAAAAATATCAGCTTGCTTGCAATAATACTATCTTTCATAGGTGAGAACCAGTGATGAGTTCCAAGTACAATTCCAAGTATTGCTGCTGTTGTCTTGAGCTTATAAGTTGAGAAATCCTAACAAAGTGTAATATTACTAAAAGGTTATGGATTTTTTTTTTTAAAAAAAAGGGGCTGTTGTAAGGCAAAGTGGAAGTCTGTAAGGACTGTTATTTTTTGCCCTTTCCTCCTACAGGCTTCAGAATAGGGAATATCACAGGCAGGGTTCTGTTGGCACATCTGTTAAGACTCTACAAGTTTCTTTTACTTGGTGCTAGGAGAAAAATGGATTGGGATAGAGTAAGCAGTTGGAGAATCCTCTTTGGAATTATTATAGAGTGAAAATACATTTTAAAAATATTTTAAGCATCTCTTAAATTAATCAAGAACTCAAAAATAGCTGATGAAAATTTCTTCCAAACTCTACATGTGATTAAATAATCCTTAATGAGAAGTAGGTCCTTCGTTAGATGCTATGTCTAGCTAATTGAGGGAATCATTTTGAATACACTCCAGAGCACATGAATGAGTGAGCATGGCCTGTGCATGAAGATGGTTATTACTTATTGATATTTAAAAGTTGCTATATTAATCTTACTTAACTGACTGTGCACAGCCAAAACAGTGTTAGAGTAATTGTGCTGTGTAATTTGAGGGGTTTATTCAGCTGTAGTGTAAAATTTGTAAGAGTGGAATATTTCTTGAAAATTTTTCTTACCATTCATTGTTGCTATGGTTATTCATCATGACCACTTAAAAATGCACAATGTAAATACTTCACCATTACGATATTTCTTTTTTTCTTTCTTTTTTTTCTTGACTATGAAGCTTGACAGAAAACTATACTATGAAAAACCGTTTGCATCATGCAGGAGGAAGTATCACATTGATGGTACTGGTTGCTCAGAGTAGTAAAGGAACTGTGGGTTCTAAAAAGGGCAACCAGTTTGTCCTGTTTTTATAATCTGAAGTCAGTTTTGGTAAATACTTCTTAGTAATGGAATTTCTGATATCATTATGGCTTCATATAATAATAAATAATGATCCTCATGAATACAAGGTGTTTTAAGAGTGCCTAGTTATTTATGGAGATAAATGTTCTGAAAAAAATAGGTTAAGTAGAAATCAGAATTGTGTTTTCCTCATTTCATTCCCATGTAGGGAAGCCTGACATGGCTTTCCATTAGGAAAATTGCTGCTCATCTCTGAAGATGTTTTTACTACTATAAGAACACTGGAGATAATATTCTACCATCTACAATTTCTAGTACAGTACCAAGAACAAGGAAAGGAGAGGAAGGTCATGATTTTAATTATCTATGTAAATTAAACTGTTTGCTAGAGTCCTATGATTGAAACTCATTACTCTAAGTTTATTGTTTGGTTATGAGTGTAAACTACAGCCCAATTAAATTAGAAAGCATGGTGTGATGGATGCTCACAATGCGGTGCTTTGAGGTGGGAGCAAACCCTCTCAAACAATTCACAATTACCAGCTCTGCTTTTCTGTTCCTCAACCAAAACGTGGTCAGGTGGTTTTTTTTTTTTTTTTTTTTTTTTTTTCCGGAGCATATTCACTGTTGCTTACGGTGTAATGTGATGGAACTTACAGGCAGAAGACTCGTTTTTTCTTTCTCCGTGATTGCGTACTCTGTATTTTCTTACACGTTTGGGCCGGAACCTCTAGATTGGCGCAAATCCCGCATCATTTGGATTGTGTTCTGGAGCGAGAGCAGCATGGCCCCCGTGGAGTAGAAGTCACAAAGAGCCAGCACGTCCCTGATCATCTCAGCCACAAAGGATGGGCCCAGCCATTGCTTAGAACATTTCCAGGGTGTTTCTAAGGTTAATGATAGTTAGTGCTGGCTGTGCAGTAGGCCTAGTCCCTAGATCACTCAGGGACATTGCACATGTGCATGGCATGGGTGCCCTGCTGAGGTGTAGCCTGCTGACTCTTCCAGGTTGGTGTGGGCTGCTTTTGCTGGATTTTGGTTACTAGTAACAGGAAGAGCTGATCGTTCTATAAATATTTTGAAACGTTTTTTTATAATACATATTTGTATCTCATTTTGTTTGTGCTCCTGTGCTTTTTTTCCTGAGTTAGTTGCTGAAAAAATGTACATCCAGGAGAAATGGCTTAGAGCACATGTCAGGATAGGCTTTATAGTCTTTGCTATTTTTTTTTTTGTAACACAGATGAGTTTTGCTAAAATATGCATCATGTTCAAATCACTGGCCTGAAGGTCAGCTGCTATCCCAATTGACAGCTTTGGGAGCCAAAGGATGCAAAAGTAGCCCGGATCTCAGCCACAGGGACAGTCTGTGCTGCTCTGCACCAGTGTGCGCAGCCGGCTCTGCCCTTACCTGCTGCAGCCTCCCTTCTCCCCCCTCTGTACGATTCTTAGTCCATGATTTTTATGAATCTTTTGTTCATCCTTATTTTAAGAGCGCTGGAAATCCGTGAAGTTGTTGCTCCTTTCTTTGTGAGCTTTCTGCCTGCTTGTGGAGGGGCTTTTTCTTTCTGGCAGCTACCCCAATAAGACCATGTGTGGTTGCATCAAACCGCTAACTATGGCAGCCTTTGACGTCATTCCACTGCTTCATGAAGAATTTATTGCGTTTATAAAGTATGTCTAAGCAGTGCATCACTAATTTATGAAGCTTCCGTTGTCGGCTTTGTAGATGGGGACATGTGGGAAATACCATTTGTGCCGCTGGAATGATGCTTGGAAAACAAAAATGAATGCATCTCACAGGCTATGTTACAGCTGTTTCTTACTCTGCCGGTTTTGGCTGTATTTCAAATATGGGAATCCTCTGAAAGCTATTTGTGCTTGTAAGTAAAATGTCAGGGGATGGGGAACAGACCCTTTTCCTGTGGAGCCTTTGTTGATTTACTTCATGTTTTTACTCTTTTTAAGGACAAAACGTGGTGGCCCAGTGAGCGCGTTAGTGCCTGCAGCAGGGTGCTCTGGGCACTTCCTCGTGTGCCGGCGCTTCCCCATCGTTGCCAGCCAGGCTGCTGCCTCGACCTCTTTTTTCTTAGTCACTGGAATCCACAAAAATGCTCTGTGCAGCCATGTGATGCGGGGCCTTCCTTCTCGGTGCTCCCAGCAGAGATCTGCAATGCAGTTTGTAATATTCCCCTTTCCCAGCTGAGTTTTTGGGGTTAGGCTGGCAAATTATTTTATGTAGATGAAGGAAAGACTTCTCCATTCTGATATTGGTTGTAAATTAATGTCTTCCTCTTGGAATATGCTGGGGTTTTTTTGTGAGACTGGCGATGGATAAATCTCATATTGGAATTTAGGTTGTATTTGTGCTGTTTTCATTTTTATCATATCAAGGAGGTGAAAAAAAAAGAAAATATTCCTTTGGGACAATTAAGCATTTCTCTTTATTTAGTTGCCTGAAATAAGTCTTTGAAGGAATTGATTTGTGGAAATGTTCACGCATTGGCTATCCCCATGGAATAGCTTTCTGGAAGAAAATATCCCATGTATGCGGTCTTTTTTGCTTTGATAATTCTTTTACATGTTAGGAAAATTTAATGAAATAAAACTCTTTAACAAGATTATTTCCTCAAACATCAGAGCATTCTTAACTAAGTGATGGAGTTGGCTATGAGTATGGTGAACTATTAAAAACTGTACATTTTAATTTTAAAGATGTCCACATTAGCATTTCCATTTAAATGTTTTAAGTGTTTTGTCCCTGAAACGAAGGGGTTAATTTTCACTTCCAGATTTGCCAGGTTTCTACACCATAAAAGCTGTAACTTACAGGCAGTCTTTAGAAGGGTTATTGTTCTCCAATAGAAAATTTAGGCACTCAGTTTTCATTTACTGACATTTCTTTGGCAACTCTATCAAACTCCTACCTATTCTCTGTAGGCAAATGATTAATATGCAATGTTTACAATAGAATTATTTTGAAAAGTAACTTCAAATACACCTTCAGCACACGAATGTTAAAAGTGTAGATGGTTGCTGACCCTGAGCCTGGCCTTTGCTACTGCTAACTTCTCTTGCTTAAGTGAGAATAAAAAAGTAAGTACTTGTAAATGCACATATTTATCATTAAGGTGGTATCATGGTTTCCTTTTCTTTATGATTCACCTTGACTTTAAAAAATAAAAACGTGGAAGAAGTTTTCCATAGAGCGGGCTTGCCTTTCAATGTGAGGGGAAAAACACATGTTCTGTTTTCGAAACAGAAACAATAATATCTTTTTCTGATGGCTGTGGCTGCACACTTCAGTTGTGTTGTGCTCATTCGGATTTGGAGAGAGGTTGGGTTACGTTAAACAAGCTGGCAAGGCATTTGTTCTAAAGAAAACTTGTGAAATCTCAATCTATATCATTCAATTTATAGACTGAAATTCAAAACATTCTAACTAAAATATAGTCTCTGATACAGAAATGACCGTGAAGTTTCTTATTTCTGTAAATTCAGCAGCAGTTGTTTCCATGTGTTCTGACCTTATGTGGGTAAACAGACACCTTGAACATTTCCAGTGTCTCTAAGAATATCCAGATAGAAGCTGTCGCTGAGATGACCAAAATACCATTCAGGCTTCTGTTTAATATCTTTTCAGAATTTATGTTTTGCACTAGATTGTAGAGTGCTCAGAAGTATCCACTTGGAGCAGAAATATCTAACTTTACATTAGAAAGCTTCCTAAGAGAGATACTCCGTAAAGCGCTCCGAGATGATCCTGTGTTCTTGGCTGAATGGGTGTCCTTGGCACCGCTGATCCTCAGTTGCCTGAAGGGGAGCTCAGGATTGCTAAAGAATTAGCTGAAGGTGCTTGGTGGTTTGTATGCTGCATACTCGTGATACAGATGTCCCCGCTGCAAGTCGCGTATTGTTCATGAGCATTGCAAATAATGCCTATACATTGTGTTTGTAGTGCGGGAGCATGCTCAGGCCACAGGCTTTTCCATCATGAGTTGTTGCGAGTGTGATTGGGAGATGTGGGTGGGAGGAATAATTTAGAGGTATTCATCCCAGTGTGTTTTTCCAGTTTCTTGTTGATTTTTTTTTTTCCTTTTAAAGAAAGGACCAAGTGTATGGCCAAGGAAATGAAACTCACAATCACCTTTCCCACCACCTACATATCTGCTCTAAACAGTAATAACAGAGGCATTTTGTGTGGGGGCCGGCACCTCACTGGAACTCTGTGTAGTTTCCTTGCATTTGTACTTAGTAAGATCCTGGTGCGTGCATTGCAATTGGAGGTCCTTGCTCTGGTTCATAGGATACAAACTAGAACTTCAGCATACTTTCCCATTTCAGTTATTCATCTTTTTAATTCACATTTCTTGAGCTTCAGATTTATTTTTATTTTTAATTTTTTTACATAGGTGTTACCAAGCTGCTTTCGGGTATTTTTGGCAAAGCTATAAAAGCAAGGAGGAGAATAACGACCATGAACAGGAAGAGTCTGAAAATTTTGCAGGGAAATATCAAGATGTGGAGAACTTAAATTTGACTGGCATTTGAAAATACGTAGGTCTACTCAGAACAACAAAACTAAGAGAAACAAATCCGAAAGAAAGTAACACAGGGACAAAGAATACAGCAGAAGGTTAAACACCTACTGCAAGGATTAAACCCCTCGGGGGAGTCACGGGTTGTGCTGTTGAGACGTGCGCTCCTGGAACATTGACTGTCTGTTTTACCCCTGCTGGAGGAAATTATATGTGGAAGCTGAAGCTGTCATTTATTTATCCATAGGACAACTAGAGCAAGGACACCAAAGAACAGAGTTCTCTCCCCGGTAGCGTGAGGGCATTGCCAAAACCCTTCTGCCATTTTGCTTTCCAGATGTGGTGCTAGTTGCCTTGCACACTTGTGAGGAAGAAAAGCTCCGGGTCTCGAAGGTGGCGGTCAGGGAGGTTGGGGACCTGCCTGCAGGTTGTGAGCCTGTTCTGTCCCCCAAACATTTCTCCTGTTTGTGCTTCCTCAAAACAGTCACCTGGGCTTCCCCAATGCCGTGCTATCCCTATTTGCTATTTTACCTTCTCTGCTTCAGGAGAATAATTAAAACCTTATCCTACTTCACTGCAAAATAATAGAACCAGCTGATGTGACCGCTCTACAGCGATGTGCAAGGCTGTGTGTGCTCCAAACCTACTCCAAACCGTTTGTGCCATCGAGTCCAAGGAGGAATCTGCTGGAGATGCACTGAGCTGGCGGAGGGAGACTGCAGCTCTTGTTCTGCCTCCTCTGTCTGAAGTCCTTAAATGCTGGACTAGAGTCATGAGTAGCTCCCTCCCTCTGCTCTTAGTGCTGTGGCATTTCTAACTATTTTACCAAGGCAGAAACCCTAGTGGACATTGCTTCTAAGGCTGAGTTAGAGAAATCCTCGTCTGTGTAGAAGTAATTTTCTATGCTCACTTTTTGGAATTTAAAAAATAAACAACATATGTCCAAGAGTGTGTAGGAGGCAAAAAATGCATACACTTAACAACTTGCACGCTTCACGAAGCGCACACGAGATATGTGCAGAAACACGGTACTGATATTGATAGTATGCACTTGACAGAAATTTGTAGGAAGAGGCTAACCTTAATGAAATGTTTGGTTAATTAACAGACTAATGTGGGATTATCCTTGAATAATTAATTCATGTAAAAAGAGTGCCATATTTTTACTTGGAATAAAATTTAGACTGTGTTTTGCACATGGATGTATGTGTGGGAATATCAGTTGCTGTCCTCTGATTATGGCTAGAAGATCCAGGCCTGTATTTACATTCCTGCTTTCCTATGAGCTCTCACATATCAAAACAAAAACGTTCACAAATGGAGCGTATGTACAAGCATTCATTGGAACAGCCCATCAAGATGCAAATGTATCTCATAGCCCTTCCTTTAGTTTAATGATGTGAGTAAAACTACCTGAAGGATGGTTGGGGTGGTGGCACTTTGGAGGCCCACTGCCATTCATTTTCATCGCACCCAGATGTACCCCTGTGAGTGATGCATTTGTGTGGTTTTCAGTCAGCAATTTTGTTATCAGTCAAAAGAAACTTTCCTGACATATCAAGCTTGTAATTTTTTTTAAAGTTTTTGACAATTATTTTATTCCTAAATGTCAATCACAGAATGTTTTTGTTCATAATTTTTAAAAACTGTTGGAGAGGCTCTGTGTGAACATAATGGCTAGGAGTGATTTGAATGGTTATGTGTTGTGATGGGGCTGCTTCTCCTCCTGCTTCGGGAAGGTCTCGGAGCTGGCGTCAGCAGACCCACGCAGAGGCTCTGTGCCATCTGCTGCCTGTTGCGCGGGGAGCGGAAGCCGCGGCTGCCTCGGGCCGGAGCTCGCTGAGCGTTTTTCTGCAGTGGTGGCTCTGAAGTCAGACTGGACCTTTACCCAGTCTAGCAATTTTTTTCAGAAATGTGAATGCTTTAGCTGCAGGAATTGGATGGAGCGAAGGTGAATATGATGAATCCGGCTTGGATTCAGCCAACCCACCTCCAAGGGGCTTGTCAGGTGTCCAAGTCCTGGGCTGCAGACCTTGCCATGATCAGTTCCACTGGTGCCTTACAAAATTGAACTCCTTTCTCTATCGCATTCACTGCATGTACGTTAATGAGGATTTTTTAGTTGTGCTCCTGCTATTTGTCCCTTTTAAGACGACTTTCTGTGTTTTAGCATCATGTTCAAAAGGCTAGTCAGACTTGTGCGCTCGCAGCCTCATTAAAATTCTGTTCTGCACATCATCTGACTCACACTTTATAATCTATCAGAACACCTGTTTTCTTTACAATGGCCACAAGGCAGCTCAAAACACTGTGGTATTTAGCATTTAATAATGAGCACAAGATATGTATTTTTTGACACTTAAAATTTCCTTTAGAAAAGTGTATGGAAAAAAAAATGAGGTTTGAATGAGTTCTCTGAATTCTCTCCTCTCTCCTCCCCTCCTCCCAGTGTTTCATTATGTGTTTTGACAAAACTCAATAATCTGGCAGCAAAATGAGAATTCTTGCGCTGTGTTGAGCGATGGACATGACTCTAGCTGTGGTGGAAGCCACACAGCGATCACTTTCTGTGCAGTATTAGCAATTTCTAAATTTGTTAGGGCAGGAAGTGTTTGAGATTTGTATCTACATTTAAATAAGAGTCCTTCACAAGCAGTTCATTGTAACTCTACCCCTATGAGGATGCTTCGAAGCTTAAGTGTATTGTTAACATCTGTCTCTTTATCATGCCATTACTTAAATCAATAGTGGGCATTGCAAACAATTTTTCTTTTAGTTACAGGCTTTTAGAATTGCAGCATTTAGTTTAATACCAGCCATTTGAGGGCTCAGCATGGGGTGGAAAATGTGATCTCAAAGGGCGAAAGCCTGACACTGTTATGTAAGTGAGGAATCATTTCCTGGTGGATATGAAATGCTGTATCTTTAGTACCCTAATAGAGGACATACTGCAAGTTGATTATTGTAATCCTGCAGTGTTATCTCATCAGTGAGTGGATTAAGGGAGTTCTTGCTGCTGAGGGGTCAGAATAAACATTTTCATTTACTCCCTGCTGTGTCACTGACAAATAGAGGTGTTATCTAAGAACGTTTTCAAGCATGCTGTAAACAAAACTATGGTGATGTAGCAGGGTTTGTTCTTCCAGCCTTGCGCGTGCTCAAACTACCCTCCTGAAATGGTAACTAGAACTGAAAAGGGAATTATTACACTTAATGAAGAGCTTGCATTCTGCTCTAATTGTGTTAGCTCTCCTTATTGCAATTTAGTCAGGTTTGAGTTGTGAGAGATGCAAGATTCCGTTTGCAAAAGGGGAAATCACTCTGATGGTAGTCAGAGTCAGTGCAAGTATCTGAGATGTTATAGGTTATTTTAAAGGAGTGAACTGAACAGATTAGGAAATAATGTGGAAGAGATACATAACATAGGTAGATTTAACATGTAGGCAGTTGAAGACAAAAACTTCCAAGGACTCCTGTGCTTGAAAAAAAAAAAGCACTGTGCGTGCTTTTTGTTGCTTACCTAGGATTTTCTTCAAGGGAATTTTTGTAAAATAACATAAAAGAATACTGATTTTTTTTTCCTGCTAAGTGGCGGTCTTTTTGCAAACTGTTATTCCTGGGGAGAAGTCTCCTTCTCTGAATGAAAGGGAACATTTTCTAACAAGAACTGTTCTTGGTAAGCCAGGAGCCAAATTGTATATGGCATCAGAACAGAGGGAAGATAAAGTGTGGCAGGAAATGCAAAAGGAGAGCTGGTATCGCATTGAAGTGGAGGACCTGGAGGTGATAATGCAGAGGGCTCCCAAGTCTTTAAAGCAGGTGTCAGCTTCACCCTGTGGTCTAAATCACTCACTAGTGCTGCAGGGATTTTATAAATGGAAGAACAGCTCTGAGATGACTGCAGTGTTGTTGGCTTCCAGTGATCCTTAGAATGGATTTCTGCCCCACATGCCATCAATTTCCAAAGATTGTTTGTTGTGTTTGTTCTATTTTTTTATTCAGTGCAATGTGAAAGATTCCTTAATCTGCTGTGTGGATATATACACCCTATATACTGAGCAACATGTGCAAAGAAAATGGAAGTTGAAAGAGGTCTCGCTATAGAGGAGCACCTCTGTTGGGAAATGAGCCTTTGCTTCTAGGAGGCTTGTGGTGCCCCATTGCTGCCCTAGTCGTGCAGGCAGAGTCCTGCACTGTCCGTTTTGCTGTTCTCCTCCTCTTTTTTTTCTTTCTTTTTTTGTTTTGTGTTTTTGAGGTTGGAGGTCTCCCTTACAGAGTCCAGCTGATGTGTTTGCAGCAGTCTCCTCTTGTCCTGCCCCCGTGCGAGCGCGGGACAGCGCGTGTGCCAGGGGGGCCTGGAGGAAGGGCAGGATCTGTTTACATGGTGTTTGCCCCCATAAGAATCCCAGCGTGGAACTGTGCTCTGAGCAGACACTTTCATTAGTGAGGCAGTGCTCCAAGCACATGAGTTAGCCATGTAGCTCAAACCAGGTACGAATAGAGCCAGCATGCTAATGCAGAATGAGGCTCTCGAGCAGAGTTTAATTCGATGTGACAAAACAGAGTAAAATGTAGACAAAATTAAACAAAATATCTGAGTGTGGCATGAAAGAATAAACATAAAACACTAGATTAAAATTTATAAAATACTAGACATACGATATGCTGAAGCCTGTCTGAATGTGGCTAGCCATGTGACAGGTTTTGTTATATCTTCCATTTGACAAAAACAGCAAAGATTTCTGCAAAGCCTAAAAGCAGAAGTATTGGCAAGGTCATGAGTGCTAGATGGGTTAGTGAGCAGAGCGGAGTCACCGCGGCCCGGGTCAGCGACGCTCCAGGGCGTCGCACGCGGCGGCGCCTGCGGTGAGCTCAGCCCCAGCTACCACCAGCACAGGTTTGCTGCTCAACTGCAGCGTGTGGGGAAGGAGTCAAAACTGCACCTCAGCTCATCCAGCTGCCAGCTCGCGGTCTTCCCAGTTCCCATCAGAGCAGTGCCTATGGAGTGCTTGTGTTGGCATAAAACAAACCTTGTCAAGATATCTCCGTCTGAGATTTATGCAGAGTGAAATAAAAGTGTGACATGGACACCTGATGCGTGAGTCTTCTGTATGAAGCCTGACACTTGGCAAGAGGCAGAGTGCTGAGCTCTGCAGACCTGCCAATTCGCACTCATTTGCAGTGACTCAGTCATTTTTTTCCTGCTAGTTGTGCACAAATATCTAGCTAAATAGCTCCTGAAGTTAGAGATTTTTTATGCATTGAAACATTTTTCTAAAGTATTTCTTAACAGCACTTCTTTAGACATATGTTTTCCTTCTGTTCTTTAATCACACTGTTAGCCTTTCAAAACAAAATGTATATGGATTTTGAACATGAATAATTAAAAAAATACCTTCTGCTTTTCTCTCCCTTTCCTTCAGAACCATGAGATGGTTTCAATCTTGCTAGCCGTTTTTCTGAGTAATCATATCGCACCGGTGAGCTGTGGAATTAGCCTTAGCTGCAGGTTGGCTCCTTGGTTTTAATGTTCCTATCTGTGTTGTTGCCAAAAGGAAACAACTATATGTAAAGTTAAGAATTCTTCTTTAGTATAATTGTAATGTTACCAGGTTAATCAAAAAACTATTGTTGCATCAGTGAAAAGTACTACAGGACAAGATGGAAAGGGAGAAGAGAAGTCTCCCTCCCTCTGTCCAGGCTAGCTGCTTGTTGTTGCCATTTGCTTACAAATTGCAGTTTGTTCACATGCTTATGCACAGCTAAGCAAAAGTAAAACAAATAAGGCAGTAGCCACCTGCTCATTAGAAGATTTTTTTCTTCTATTATTTTTAAGTAATTTTTTTCCTGGAAGATAAGCTGTGAGTGAGAAATAGGCCTATCCAGAAATTCTCTTGATCCTGTATTTTGCAGGGAAACAGCAGAAATATCATGAAAGCAGTGAGCCGCTGTGTGGAAATAATGTAGTTATTGGACAGCTCTTTTCCTAAGCATATAGATGATGACTCACAGAATAAATTTATCAAAGAACCCCTCTAATTAGTCTTCATTAGCCTGATAGCGCAGTATCCTGCATTTATAATGTGAGAGCGACAAGAAAGGAGTTGCAAGGAAAAGAAATGAATACTGAACATTTAAGATTTTTAATACGTTCATGAAATAATCCTTAACAGGTTAAAAACAGCTGACAAACAGAAGAACACAGGGGTGCAGATTATTAGTATTCTGGATGTAGGTTTTCTATGAACTTTACCTGTTTTTTTCTTTTAAATACAGCTTGTTGCTTGAACTACATGTTTTCTACGAGTGGTTACATTCCTACCCTTCCAGTTTTTCTCCCATTTTTACATAAATTCTAAACTTTCTGAGGGAATATCTGATTTATACCATGATCGTCCGTGGTGAAAATGTGTCTTATGGACTGCTTCAAGCCCGCAGATGCTCCTACTCTCTTGATGATACGGTAGGTATAAATGCTAGCAGGGAGCAAGTGAGCGCTCCTTTTGGGATCATAATTGATTTCTACGTGAAAGAGCAGCTTTTGCTTACCTCAGATTTCACACTTTCTTTGCCTTTCCCTGAGCTAGCTGTGTAACGTAACTGAATTTGAAAGGTATTGGCAAAATTTTCATCAAAAATATGCTAGCGCAGACTTTTTAATATGATTTTATATTTCACCATACCTAGAAATTCTTTTTAGTTTTAGAGGTGATGTGCTTGTACCAGAATCAGTTTCTTAATTTGCTTGAAAAGAGTCCTCACTGTAATCAGAGCAGTGAAGAACAAGGCATGCTCTTAGATTTCTTTAAACATAAAGTTCTCATATCTAAAACTCACGTAGTTCAAGATAGTTCTCTTACAGGAAGCAGTACAGCCCTTACCTCCCTGCGTTACCCCTTCCAAATAAGAAGTAAACGCTACAAAGAAAATAGGAATAATTTGGATAGTAACAGAACAGGATAACAACAGCACAAAATTTAGGGGACAACAAGTCCAATTAGGGAAATCGCTGCCTAACCAGCTCTCTGCTGTTTCTCTCCCCCGCAGAGCGGTGAGTAATCAGAAAGGTGTCATGCAAGAAATCATGCGTTCACAGTTTAGCATACAAGAAGATATGGGTCAAAACTTTTAGGTGTGTGTGAAAAAGTATATGCTGGATTTTATGTCTGTTTTACTAGAGTGACTCCACATGCAGAAATCCTGAAATTCAAGTAATTTCTAGCAGTAAGGAGAAGTAGTAGAGAACAGTTAGTCTGGTAATGATGGGAGAGACCTGTATCTGTGCAGCCCTTTCTCTTAGCTTGTTCAGTGATTATTTCCATACGTGGATGAAAGTCAGACTGTCTTTTGTTGGCTTTTTTATTTTGTGTGTTATGGTGGTGAGCCATAATGATTTGCCAGAATCTGCAGTGACTTTATGAAGAATGGTTTCAGAGCTGTAACACCAAGTCAGAAGTTCATGTTGTATATGCCCTGTGGTCACGACGTGCCTACCTCCATATTACATAATATTATTCTACTTTGGACTCTACACACAAAATGTTTTATTTAGTTTTCTGTGAATTTGATTTGCCTATCTGTGATTGAGGTATCACATCAACTCTAGCTTAATTATCAGCTTGCTACTAGAACAGAGCAACTCGTCAAAGCTTAGTGGCTCCTGCACTTTTTTTTCTCCTAAAAATTTAAATATTTGTCTAAGTACTTAAACTTTCTGTGCCATTTTTCCCAGTAGATGTGGTATAAGCACTATGTTCATAAGGTGTCTGGATCTAGCTGGGTGTTTGTTTTGCAGATAAGCAAAGCAAGTAGTGGCTTTCTCACTTGTTCACAGGATCAGCAGAGCACAACTAGATTCATGTGCAGAGCTTGCAGATGTAAAGCTTAGGTATTTGCATGAATTTTAGTTCACCTTAGTTGGTAGCCATCGTTGCAAGCCATCTTCACACAGACAAGTCTGACTTTAAAAGCAGAAGGACTAATGACCCTTGTGTTTCGTAGCAAAGAAGGCAACTCAGCACTTGTTATTTGAAGTTGCCTTTGGTGAATTCTGTCACTTGTACTAAGGGCTTGGAAGGAGAGTGATTCTTTCTGAGAAAAATCTGTCTGGAGTGAAGGAGTATGTAACCCTGAAACCATTGAGCTTATCCTCCTGTATATGTGCGTGTATATGTGTGTGTGGTTGTGTGTATGTATGTATATATATATATGGCGACATATATATTTGTGTGTGATAGGTTACACTGTGTGTGTTTATATATACACACATAAGTCACCGAACGATGTCTTTTGACTTATCCATACTCACCTGCGTGATCATGAAAAGTAGTTGTCCTCCCCGTTAGACATCTGCCCACCTCTGTGAAGTTGTGTGGAGGTTTAATTAGTAATGTCTTGATTTGCTTCACATCCCTCTCGCTGCCGCTATTGGTAAATAGAAACCGTCTTCATGAAGTAAAGCTTTTCAGCATGTTTTAGAAGATGACATAGGATTTTTGATAGTGAAGAGTCAGTAATTCAAGCTACAGGGCATAAGTATTGTAGCTGGTGTCTATTTATATCAGTGAAACAAGACATTTAAGTAGATTCAGAGTATAGACCTGAAAATTCAGGTGAAAAATATTGTGATGCTTTAACTGTGGGACTTGGGTAGAGGTATAAGGCTTGTGTGAAGCATGAATTACTGCTGCTGAAGGTAAATAGATATTGGCGATCTTATTCTTCTACTGAATGTGTGAAAATGAAAAGCATACTGTATTGATAGAATAGGTGGTATCAATTTCAGAGACACCTTTGGGACAAATAAACTGCCCAACTCAAAACTGGGAAAAAAAAGCGTTGAAAAAATGTAATGTAAAATTGTAGATTCAATTCCCAAGCATTATCTTGACTGTATCTGTTTTGTTCTGATTCTTAGAACTTTCCTTTTATTATCATTTTAATCATCTTGATCAGTATTATTATAATCACAAAATGTCAGCCTGAGGAAAATGATAATCTAGTCATTATTATAGTTCAATGTCACCTTTTTCAGTTCATGCTTAGCTATCATGTAAAATTGCTGTATTAGGTATCCTGTGATAAGATATCACCTGTGATATGGCCAGAATTTACAGGTGAGCGGTTTAAAAAAAAAAAAAAAAAAAAAAAAAACACTTCAACTTACCTATTTGGCATTAACTCTCTTATCTGAAGTCAGTCACTTCGTCACTTCAGCAGCCTTAGTTTTTTTTTTCCACTTTGAAGCTCATTGTCAGATCTAAATATTATATTCTGATAGACAAGCATTTGTCTTTGATTAAATTGCAGCTGGAAATAGCCCTGACATTGAGGAATAATGCTCTATCCATGGTCAAGTGCAGATATTGTTTAAATATCTGTAGCATGATTTTTAAAAGTTACTTTTAGGTACTATTAGGTACTTTAGGTACTATTATATTTTTAACCACTATAAAATTTCCAAGCCCCTCTCAGAAATGACCAGCAGATACACTAAACTGATGTTTTCTGATTCTGCTGAAGAAGAAAATTGCTTCATTGTTTATGCTTTATTCCAGTTACATTCATAACAAGATAAACTTAGCAAGATTACTCAGAAATGTAGCGGATGATTCAGGGCGGTTTTGCTTTCTTCATTTCAGAGGAATGAAGATAAACTTCATTATTAAGTGTTCAGTATTAAAAAGAGAGGCCACTTAATGCAGCATAAAAATGCTGCAAGAAATGTGACATCTCTTTAACACTGAGAGGAAAACACTTCCCTCCACTGAGTGCTTTACACTAAATGCAAAATATTGACACATCCCTATTATACCAAACAAAAGACTTTGTTCAGAAAGATAATTTTACAGAAGGGGTAGTATCATGTGATCTTATTAATATTTATGCAATATGATAACAGGGGAAAAAAGGAGAACTGGGATAGCACTGCTATCTTTATAGACCTAATCCATTTCAGCTTCAAAATGTTTTTCATTTCACACATCAGACACTAATTAGCAAATATCTAATTAGTGTTAGAAGAGTAATCGCTCATGGGAGTTGTTGAGGCTTTGAGCTTTCATGCATGCAAAAATAGTGGCACTTTAGGTACATTTGTTAAGGTACAGTAACTTTAAGTTTTATTTTTCTCTGAAACTGTGTGAATTGCAATAAAAAGTAAAGTTAAGATCTAGTAATTGGGGAAGGGAGAATCTTTACTGATGAAAGGGTGAGGCAAGATTTGGAAAACTTAAAAGATAAGTATTGAGACTTCTGCAGATACAGATAAATTCAAGAGATGGAATAGAATATAATAATTTGTTTTTACTTTGCAGGTGAAAAACTGTCTGTAGTGTTCCTATTTACAAAGTACATAACTATATATATATATGTATGTTATAAATCACTTGAACACACAGTACAACTAAGGACAGAATAATCAAAATGCTGCAGGAATGCTCCCATTTTCAAGTTTTATAGTTCTAGTATGTCATGCTGATAAGTTATGTGTTACAGTAGTTAATTATGAAAGCTTATGTGGATTTTTTGTTTGATTTATATTTTTCTTTATAAAGGAGACATGAATCCTCTATAAACAAAATCTATTTTACTAACAATTTTGCCATGCGGTAGGCAAATGCATTTAGGCTGGAAACTTGGATAGTAGTCGGTATATATATGGCATTGTGCTTTGCAGATATCAAGCTTGCAAATATGATAGAGGAAGTAAAAACAACTACTTTACTGGTTTTGGCAATTAGTAAGTTCACTCAAAAACACTATAAGCTGGAGTCTGATTTTGAAAATAATTGCATTTTGTGTACTTATCAAAATAATCTCAACAATGAAATATTTATATACCTTTTAAATATACATCAAATATGCAAAAGGTTGTAGGGTCAAAAAATGGGGCTTCTTTCATCCCATGGAATTTAATAGCAGTGCAGCCATTCTTAAGGTGTGTTGTTCAACTTTCCAAAAATGAAATGGCTTTAAGAGATCAATTCTCTTAGTGCTTTCTAATTCATATTCTTAGTAAATACTTAGTTGTTTAAAATTTATATCAATTTTATTGTAAAGACAATGTAGGTTCAAAATGTTCCTTTTATATAGGTGGAGGAAAAACAAACAAAAAATGTATCTGCAGTAAACCTATTTTCTATTTCAGTGGAAATGGCTTGTTTTAAAGTTACAAGTGTCCTTAGCAGAATTCCTTTTCCAAATAGGCAATATTTGGACAACATCAAGTTGTGAAACAATCCAGAATATGCCTGATAAATATTATAAGAACAGAGTAGTCCATTTCATTGAAGGAGCTGAGCGGAAAACAGAGTGCAAATAAATTCCAAAATCGCTGGGGAATTCTTTTTTTCCCCCCTACTCAGGCAGCCAGCTGTGCGTGTGGTTTGCACCCATATCCCAAGCTTAATAAGACTGTCAATATGTTAACAGCACCAGCTTTCAACAGGAGAAGGGACTGTCAAATGTTTGATCAAGTATCACCCTTTTTAGTCCAATTTCCTATACTGCTGAGCCAAGTACTCAGTCCTAGGACAAAACAAAAACAATTTGATTCCAATCTCATCAATACTAGTGAGTTGCCTGTAATCAGGTTTTGATTTCTTATGGATTTCTGTCTTACCGTATGATGAAGAATATTGCAGATTTTTGAGTTAAAACTCATTTAAGTTTTGGACTAAAGTTTTGGACATGGGAATGAAAATCTAAATGTGAAAATTGCTGGTGTTGCAGTACTTGGAGGGGCGGATGGGCACGGCTTTTAATCAGTATAAAGCTGTACAAATAGGTTATGTAATGGAAATTTTCCCCATACTGTGACTTTTCTAATTTCAGCTACTATTTACAATAATGACAGCTCGCTGTTGCGTGCCGCTCTTCATCAGTCGTTTGCAAAGTGTTTTTACAGAAAAGGTTAGTGTCATTATCTCCATTTAGAGCTGAGAACACTGAGAAAGAGGAAGGTGAATGACTTGCTCAAGCAGATGTGAGAATACAGACGATCTCTCCAACCTCCAGCCAGTCTTGGTTCTCTAGTCACTTCTTACTACATCTTTATCTGCCTCAGAAGTTAGGAGTTTCTCAAATTTACTAAAATATTAAAGTGTATATTGTTGGCTTAAGTCAATAACCTGGCTTCGCAGGGTTTTGCTTAGCTTTAACGTTCTCGTTGGTCAGGAATTGCTATACAGCTGATATAACGTTGGAGCATCCTGAAGTCTTTGATCCACTGCAAATAGGTTTTTTTTAATACAATGATTTTAGCTTGCATTATGCAAAAAAAAAGAAAAAAAGTATTTCTTACGTAGGATAACAAATTTTTCATTGGGTTTTACTTTTTTGTTGGCTTCAACACCATGAACTCTGTGGTTTACTTTTTTTTCCCTCTCTTTCTTGTCATGTTTGTTAGAGCAGGAGCTTTTAAGAGGGGATAACGAGACTTAGCTGATAACAGGCTTTCTCTAGGACTCTGGCTTGCTTCTGTGCTCAAAGAGTAGTCTAACCTCGCTGTCAACGTGAGTGTTGTAATTGATAACTCAATACTCTCAGGCTTTATTTCAGCTCCCCTTCCAAGTAATTGACACGTCAATGAAAATGCAAGAGCAAACCCCCATGGGTACTAGGGGTATGGAGCCGCTCCTGTTATCTTCTCTTCAAAGGATCTCTAGAAATGCCTTCAATTGATCCATTGCTGTATGCCGTCTCCTAGTTCATCCCAGTCCAGTGGCAAGACATTTTTGTTTTAATTGAAGTCCAATTTTATTGTAATCTACACTGAAAGATGTGCTATATATCCTAAGATTTATTATTGTAACAATAACTACAATAAATTATGTTCTGCTGCATGTAACTCTATGCAGCAGACCAATAAGCAAAAAGGAAGTAGTGTTGAATCTTTGGCTAGCCAAAGCAGAAGCAACAATGAGGAGCATTTTCAATGGGAATACATTTCAGGATTTCTGTAGGAAGAATTCTACTAAATCAAATAGAGTCAAATTTGGGTAAATTGGCTTATGGCACCTTCTGCAGGTATCTGACATCTGCTTCAAATATTTCATGGTATTTTGCATGCAGCCTAATTAGCAAGTTCAAGAATCAGAGATGCTTATATAATGCATCAATGACCAGATCATAAGTATGAATCATAAGAAGATTCTTGATATCCTGTGATAAATTCCTACTTATAAGAAAACTTCTCTTTACTTCCAGGTTTTGCTTCATTTGATTTTCTCCTTTCTATTGTAAAGATACACAAAATAAATGGATAGTTTTGTGTTAGATATAGTGCAATACTGTATTGATTATATTTAAGCAAAACAGTTCCTTTGGGTGCTTAATTTACTGAATGTACTAGTGCTTTAGCTTATGTTCTTAACTTTTCTCTATCATAGAAAGGGAATCTGCAAAAGTAATTCCATACATGTCAAAACCTTTTTTTTAATGTCACTTCCACATATGCTTTTACAAGGAGAAAAATCATCCATTCCTTAAACTTCACTTTTCAACTTTGATTCATGAGAAAAGCTCTTTTTGAATTATCTGAACACGCTTAGCTTTCCTACTCTGTTTATTTTGTGTTCAAGCAAATTAAAAATATATCTAAGTCTATTAAATTTCAAATCTCTAGGTCATGGTAAGCTTACCCCAATATATTGATCACAACTAAAACAGATAAAAGCATATACATCAGACAATGTAATTGTAAGTGCTCTTTCATAATTTGTCTAATACTATTCATATTAAGTAGGGTTCTCATTATTCAGAGATCAAGTAGCATTAGCAAATTTGCAGTACACCTTAGCACCAGATTTACAATTTGGTGAGTTAAATGTTAGCATCCTTTCTAAATAATTAGTAAAAAGTTTTTGATTTCCAATTAGCAGATTAATTTCATGTGTCCTGTTTCTTGATATGTAGAATGGGAGCACTGATACTAAATGAAAATTCAATACTAAAAAGCATCTTATGATTTGTGAGAGACAGAATTAACTCTGTTGTACTGATTGTACAATAATTTCTCCACTGCATTGAAGTTCTTTTATGCAACATAACAGTCTAGTCATCAAAACCATCAAAAATTTTATGATGAAAATTCAATCTCAAAGCTTCCTCAGATGGTAGGTAAATGTGGTAGCAACAACAGCTAAAGCTATTCCAGTTTCTTCCTTAACCAATCAATATTATAACCAGAGGAAACTCTCTTCTATAGAATTAATGTACAGAAACACACATTTAAGATATTCACATCAAATTTTTAAAAGTCCTCACTTAGCCATAAGATAACAGGATTTGCAAGACTCTATATGGATTTTAGATCTCCTAATTTGTTTCACTCAGGTAAATTAATGTTCCTAACATCAAGTCTCAAATAATATCTGTATGTTCCAGGCTGTAATGCAAATGATAGTGTATCAGTTGCATTATCCCTGAATGTGTTTGTTTACTTGATCGGAATTACAACCAGGTGGTACCATCTTCCCACAATTTTACTCTCCTTTGAATGAGAATGGCTCATTTGAAGTTTGTGAAAGCCACATCCGTATGGAATTGGTAGGATTTCATGTTGTGATGCAGCAAGGAGACTTGCTAGCAATTGCCTGTTTCAGGCTGATGATGCAAAACTAGACATCTGCTAAATTAACATCTATGTAACATTTTTGCCTTTCAGTCAAATGCATTCAAAAAATTTAAATCTTTTTTAGCTGTCAAAACAACCTGTCACAAGATATTTATTTTTTGTATAATGGGTTACTTAAGGAAAGCAGCATATGGTTGTGAGAGCTGCACCTATGCTGCAGCTTTCCCTGGTCTGTACTACCTAGAAACTGCTGGAAAATATATATACTTTCATGACTATTGTTGATATTTTAAATACATAAGGTAGATCTATATAGCTATAGATTGGATCTCTTTCTAATCTGGGTTTAAAAATGACTTTTTGTAAAAATCTTAGAACATGTCTTCCTGCCTTTTATCTTGAAAAAAATCTACCGAATGATAAATACTTCCCTTGGGTAAATCATGGCATAAGTAACCTTCCATTCACCTCTGAGTTTTTTCTTTGCTTAATTTAGAATACCATTTATTATGCTCATGTAGAGCAGGATATAGCAACACAGATTATGATGAATTACATTTGTATGTAATTTTAATGAAAACAGCAAGTAGATCTTAATAATGACCAGAACAAAAAAGTCTGCAAAACAGTATGTAGCTTTACATTATTGTGCATTCTCATTCTGTCAAATGAGGGGCTGTGTAGCGAGGTGCCACAGCCCCTGTGCGTTTTAGGCATCTCTCTGAACCGTGTAACAGTCCTCCCCACCCCACCCTTCTCGGGGATTTTTCCGGATTAAATTGGTGCTGAATCCTGGCCTCACTAAACTCACGGGGTTTGATGCCTCTAAATTAGTGAAACCTAAACCAACTGCTTACTCCACTGTGCTTTCTAACAGATAGACACACTAAAACTCTATAATGTTTGTGCAGCTTTTTTTTCTTTTAGATTAATTTACTTGTTTATATTTTTTCTGCTTTTAGTTTTTTGATTCATATATGCTTGAAAAATGGTGTTTTGTTTTACTTTGCTTTTGTTAATCCCATAGCGCACAAAACGCATGTGTCAATGTGAGATATCCTGCTCTGGGAATAGGCAGGAGCTTTGCAGATGGGTAAAATTGGAAGTACTAAGGATGTGACATACTTCACCGCTGGGGAGGCAAGAGCCCTGTCTCCTGAACCGCTACAGCCCGTGGGGGAGCATCCCGGGCTGTTCAGTCATGATGTAGTTCTGGATTTCCTTTCAAAGCAGGAGGGGTTGCTCTTGCAATAAATCACTGTATTTCATTACTTACTAACAGAAAATTTTCAAGTGCCCTAAAAGGAGTCTCTATGGGCTTGCATGTCAGCATGCTATTTTCAGAGAGACAGCATTTGAACACTGAGAACATATGGGGATATACACTATGGAAATCATTCACTTAAATGTCACTTTTATCTTAGATTTGTCATCTAATTTTAATATTTTGAATGTCATGAATATTTTTAATTGTAGCTTGCTTTACAGTAGATTGTATTTCTTACTAATGATTGCAGCCTAAATCCATGCATGTTAATTACGGTTGTTGTTTTAAAAGCCAGTATTTTTTTTTTAAGGTAAGTTATGTCTATAACACGTTACATAAACTTTTAGGTTTCAGAGAGATTCCGAAAAACAAATTTACTTGTGCGGGTCCACAAATGCATGTTTGTGCCAGGCAGCTCTTGAACTCATACCCAAATCTTCTCCATAGGAATACATGTTTTGGTACCTTCAGTAGTCACCTGATAACTTCGGTGAAACTTTCAAGGAATTTCAGATCTTCAAGATTCGGTCAAATTTGTTTGTAACTAGACAGTTAAATATTTTAGAGAGGGGCTGGCAGATAAACAGGTTTCTTCAGGAAGCTAGACTAAAAATGTCTCAATGTAATGTTTGATTTCCAAAACTCACAAGAAAGGTATTTGCCATATAAATACTTTTATTTCCTTTTTTTCCTTTATATTATAGCTGCGTCTAATCTTTAGGAGCCATAAAGTACTTGGAGAGGATGATAATTTTACAGTATTTATATATTTTTTTAATACAGATATTTTTAGGTGCAGCGAACAAGCCCAAATGTGAGTTTTGTCTCTTTAGGGTCGAGGTATTTAGCTATAATCTTTATAATGATCTTTACAGTTTCAGGACTATATGAAATGTCCAGTATAGGAGTAAGAAATATAGGTAGGTATGGGAGCACTTAACACTTTTTTTTTTTTTTCCTACAGTGCTTTATAAAAGCAAATCTTTGCTTTTGCTTGATTTGCTAATAGCATCCCCTTTCGTTTCTTAGGGGAATCCTTGCCCTGTTGAAACATGGCTTTATACTGATCTGGTATTACCATAAACTAGTCCATGGCAAGGAGTTGATCCAAACACCCTGTGAGCAAGTGCTGCCATGCTCAGCAGTGCTGAGCCCTCTGAACATCCTCGCCCGCTCTGCTGCTCCCCGTCATCCCTAGGCTACTGCCACCTTACCCTGCGCTCGTAACCCTCAGTCTGTAACTGCAAAAGTCACTACTGGCCAAGGACACGGAGCTGGCTTTTAGGATAACTCTTTTGAGAACGGGGTGGCGTGTTTGCCCAGCTCGGAGCTGAGAATGTGCTGCTCGTAGCTGCAGTGAGCACTTGCTGTGCTGCGTGTAGCCCGAATGACTTGTGTTGTGATCCCCGAGCTGCACCTAAGCCATATGTATCTATGCCTGTGTGTAAAGGCCAGCACAGACCCAATAGCATATGTTGCCTTTCAGCCATGCCATATAAACACCATGCGTCAGCAGGTTAGGGACTGTTGCACTTGCGTGTGTGGCATTAGTAGGAATTGCCATCATAATCATCATTGTCTTTGGGAATGCATGAACATTATTGTTTTCCTACATATGTATTAGGTTATCATTTAGCCAAATAATCATAATTAGCAACTCAAAAATTTTGTGTAAACATTAGTTATTAAACCCTTAAACGGGTCCTGTGAGGTATCATTACAAGCATTATACAAACAGAAAAAATTGACCACATCAAAGATAATTGTCTTTCCCAAGTTCCAGCAGTGAATCACTAGCTGAGATGTGATTACACCACCAGAGCTCTTGCCTCACTCAAGTACTTTGCAAGCTTTAACACATTGACTCCCAGGAGTTGGTTGTAACTTGCCTGAATTAAATTGCAGTTAAAGATCATCTTGTTTACATTTTATTTTCTAGACATTGCAACAGAAATAGGCTCCTAGTACTATTATCCATATTTTTGAGGCAAGGGAAGCGTATTTTGGAAATCAAAAGGGTTTTTTTTTTTTTGGGGGGGGGGGGGGGGGGGGGGGGAATTATGACCTGTGTGTAATTGTGACCTGATACGTTGTGTTGTACCTTGACCTAAAACAATCGAAGCAAGAGGTTATCCAAAAGGAAAAATGTACAACTGTGTTAAAATTCCACAGAAAGTTAAACCCAAATGGTCAAGAAATGTGATATGTGAGTTAATTATAATCATGGTTCAAAGTGGAATGTTATTTTTGTATATAGCTCTGGTCTGTTTATAACTGGTAAGAAGGGAATTATGCATAGTAATGTGTTTAGAGTATAACGATGTTATTTTGCCTATATATTATGATTTTTATTTGTTGTTTGGCTGCAGGATGGCATATGGAGTCATTATTCACTTAATAAATGCAGTAGATGCCATCTCCCCTTCTACGCTGATTGTTGGTGTGGGAGTAGGTAGCATCTGTGACTTTTAAGTGCAGACTGTGGAGGTGAAGTTCAGTCAGGACTCTATCATTGCTCTCTTTCCCAAGAAAGATTTTTTTAATATTATTATTTTGCTGCTTGTAATAATTAGCCTCTCCTTGGAACACGTAGGTCTGTTTGCATTGGTACAGAGAGCACATTCCTGTTACGGCCTGCGTACGTGAGCCTCTTAGGTGCATAATGCGCAGTGCATATGTTGAGAAGCTGGGATACAAATGTGGCCAGGTGTGAAAGATCTAAGTGAGGAAATCACTGCAGTGTGCGCGGAGGTCAGGAGGCAACTGGCTGAGGTGAGATGCCAAGTAATTGCTTTGCTTAAACGACTGCAGTGGTCAAATATTGGGAGAGCTCTTCCAATTCAGAGCAAAACCATTTTCATGTCTGCACACTGTTATTTGCAACGTGTTCTGATACTGCATGGCCCTGTCTCCCTCTGTTGTTCAATTTCCTCCTCTTTTTGCATGTCCTTTTTAATGTTTTACCTTTTGGCTGAATTGTAAACAAGTAGCTAATGGGCTAAGTAAATTTTAATAAGATTTTATTGCAACTTAATGGAAGCTTCCTGTTCTGACTGGACTCGAGTAAAATAAATAGTGTTTTTTTTTTTTTTTTTAAACATCATTGGTGCAGTTAAGAATTTCCTGCAAACCTCTGTTTAAAATTATTAGTATAAAGTGAAAACTATACTGCTTAATTGTGGACATGTTACTAGTAGCTCTCAGTTGTGCTAATTTTGCTCTTTATGCATGAACAAAGCTTACAGTCTATACCTGGCTCCCAACGAAAATACAAGGTGGGTTTCTTGAGGCACCTCCAGCATTGGCACTGCCCTGCTGGTGGCCATGGCTAGGAAGTCACCGTTGGCGCTAGCCCTTGGGCGTCTCATCCGGAGCACAGAGCCCTGCCGAGCTGTTTGGGTATTCCCTGCACAGGGCACTGGGATCCTGAGGAGCCCCTGCTCACTTCTTTGTGGAGCTTCTTCTCAGTACAGACGTTGTCAGTTCTGGTTTATGTCAAATATTGCTCCTCTTTCCCTTAACTGTTCCCGGGAAGGCTGGTCCTGGGAATCACGCTGCTGCCGATAGCTTTTGGGCTCCCGCTTTGCAAGGCTACGTAATGCGTTTGCTGCTGCCCACTGTTAGGTGAGTCGAGCAGAGCAACAGCTACCCGGGATGCTAGACAGTCACCCGACAAGCCCGGCGCGGGGGGAGTTAAACCTTCTTATGACACGGGCTGCTAATTTTGTCTTGTTCTGTATAAAACGCCGCGGCCAGAAATCGCAATTGAGGTGGCACCAAGTCCAGGGACAGCGCGTGGTGCCACCTCCTGCTGCTGCTGCTGCCGCCTGCCTCTCCCGCAGCTGCTTTGAGCGCCGGTTGGGTCCTGCCCCGCCCGGCCGCGGCCCCGCAGCTGAGGCGGCTCCCGCGCGCCCAACGGTCGCCGCGTTCGAGCCCAACGGTCGCCGCGCTCGCGCCCAACCGCCCCCGGGCGGCAGCCCCCGTGGCGGGGCGAGGCGAGGCGAGGCGGCTGCTGGTGGCGCCGTCCTGCTCCGGCGCCGCCGCGAGCCGGAGCCGAGGGAGCGGCGCGAGGGGAGCTGCTGCCCCTGCCGGAGCCCTCAGGTTGGTGCTTCGCGGCGCGGGGTGATGGAGCCCTGGGCGGCCCGGGGGGGACGGGGACTGGCCGCGGCTCCGTCTGCGAGCCCCGTGGGTCTTGCGAACAGGGTCCCTTCGTCTCCGTTTATTTTTCCTTTCCTTCCTCTAAATCTTTAGGCGGGTTCGGGTTAGTTGAAGCACGAAAATATATGCAGCCGGTGGAGGTGGGGGCGGTACGGGAGGTGCCGCCTCCTCCCAGCGAAGACCTCGGTGGGGGAAGGCCAGGGGACAAGGGGTGCGTGGCCGCAGTCGCGTGGTTTCTTGTGCTCTGAGTAACCAGCACTCCTTGGTGAGGGAGGCACAGTCTGCCAAGAGCTTCTCTGCAGAAATAGTTGGTCTTTCCCTTTTGCCCGAGTGTATTTTATCTTCTAGGGAAGAAAAGGTTGTTCATTGCCATGTAACAGATGGTCTAATTTTGAGAGGCAACAGTGCTGAAGGATAACATGGTTCTAGAGGCAGCCCTTGCTCACCCTTGTGCCTTTGGTTAGGGTCTCGCCAGGATGCTCTGTGCACCCGCACACAGCAGTAACCGAAACGGCACCTGCCTCTGCCAATGTGAGAAACTGCCCGTTGGTTTTGTGTGGGCGCTGATTCCGTGGCAGGTACAGGGTGTCCAGAAGTCTCTATTGCCTGCGGGTCTATCCTGAACCATTTTCTTTTCAGCTACCTTTGTGCTAAATATTTATTCTGTCTCATGAGATTTAAATGTCAGCAGATGTTGGGAGTTATTTCAGTAACACCCTTTCTTTGCTCCATAAGGACTTTTTAACAAGCATGAGGAAATGGTTCCATTTTGGTGAATATCAGAACACAGAACTAGAACCTCGGATCAGGCATTACCTGTGGTGGCCTTGTCTAATTCTATCAAAATGAGGAACCTTTTAAAGATTTTTCTTTCTGACTTTGCCAAGATTGAGACTCTTGAATATCATGCTTTTGATTTTGCACATTAGACCAAGTGGATTCCAGGAAATGTGTTTTTGGCAACTCTGTCATATTGTATAGTGTAGTTCCTATTGCTTCCTGGTGACTGCTAGAGGTTTTTTAATTATTCACCATCTGAAATTACACTGTTTTATTCCAGGCATTGCAAATAACCATCAGATGACTGTCAAAGAGAGCTGGCAAATGTTTTGCATTGCTTACGTGAATGTCATAGGAGTGAATGTCAGAAGATGATAATAACTGTAAGAAATCAGTCAGCCAAAAAAAAAAAAAAGAAAAGATTGTAACACTAATTTTTTGTTAACACATTTTTTTTTCTCTATCCTTGAGTCAGAAACTACATTTGCTGGAATGTTTGTGATCTGAGGTGTCTGACTTCATGGAGTTGAAAAACATTCCAAATAATAGCCAGGTAATGCATCAAGACTTCTACTCAGCTGAGTAGAAAGGATGACATATTTTCAACCAGGTGTCCATGGTGTCGAAATATATTTATTCTGAAGAAGGATATTTTGAAAAAAAATGCAATAACTTATTGATTATTATTCCTATGCTTTATTGTCAAGAACATTGAGTTACACGTTTTGTATATCTTGGAGAGATGGCACATCGCTAAAAAGGTCATATTAAATTTGTAATCTGACCACATTTAATATCTTCGAAAGTTGTCTTAAAGCCTAAGTTAAATGTACATTTTTAAAAGAATTTTAGTTAAAATAATTTGTAATATCGCTACCTCTTCAATTTTTTTTTGGCAGAGTATTTAATGACCGTATTTATTTTTTACTTTTTAACAGCTTAAAAATACTTTATCTGTATGCTTTGAAGAGGTAATGATGTCATCATGTCAAGTTTCTGCTGTTGTCAGCATTCTCATGCAGTACCTCACATATACCAAATTCTTACTCTTATTTTCTTCACACTATACTTTTTCTGATATGAAATAGATGAAGAGCCTTTCTGGTTCATACCAGTGGTTCACTGAAACACGTATGCTGTCTCTTAAGGGAGCTGATAGCATGCCAGGGCGTGTGTTTCAAGGATAAGCTTTTCTAACCTATGGCAGCCCTTGTTAGTGGAATTTTATTATGTATGTTCAGAAGCACAATAGTCGGATCATAATCCTGTCCCTTTTGAAGGTTAGTACCCCTGTGCTTTTTTCTTTACCCATTTGCTTGAGTTGTAGTGTAGATACAGCATGAAACTGCTGTATATACGTATATCAGTTGGAGCTGTGTTTTATACCTTGACAAATATTTAGGCAAAAAGTAATGATTGTACTTCTTTATTTATATATTTTATATATTTTTGTTGAT
The DNA here is from genome assembly GCF_059628265.1 of Tinamus guttatus. Taxonomy (NCBI): domain Eukaryota; kingdom Metazoa; phylum Chordata; class Aves; order Tinamiformes; family Tinamidae; genus Tinamus; species Tinamus guttatus. The sequence goes on from NW_028288689.1 coordinate 4,552,306, forward strand.
ATTGTGGCATTATTTGCATAGCTGACTTTACATTGTTTCTTGCACCTTCAATATTGTGGCAATTTTTGGCTAACACACACTTGATGAGTAGCTATTAACACATTAAGTCTTGTAAATCCACTAGGAATCTCTCAGTTGAGGTAGTATGCTTGGAATCATTAAAATTTTTAAGTGTTTGTGGCTTTCAGGTGTTCTATTATAGTATATCATGGCTTGTTAAATGAAATGTTTTCAAGCATTTCATAAATTGTAAGACATAACTGTAAGACCTTGGCACTATAAATGTGAAAGGGATTATTTTGATGTGATAAATATCACAGGCAAAATGTGTTTGAGAACCAGAGAACAGGTAGAAGTGTTGAAAAAGCCAAGCTTTGTTACATGTATTCCACTTCCTCTCTTGAACTCCACGTTAGAGATGGAGAACCTTTTCTCTCCTTTCATCGAGGAGCTCTGTTCTTGAAGAACTTTCCTCTTTCTCTTTTTTGATAGTTTCTCGCAGGTTAGTTATTCCTGTGAAGGAAAGCCGTTTCTATTTGAGGTAGTTCTAGGCATCTTTGCCACATGGCACAGATCAAGCTCAGCTTCTGGCAAGTCAGCAGGTTCTTTAGATCCAGATATAGCAACAAATAATTTGCAAGGCTGTAAAATCTTGTTTTGTGCTTCCATATTATCATGAAAATACGGCTGTGATAAAATAAGCCAAGATCGATTTACAAAAATGTGTGTTATTTGGCTAACACCTGTTTTTAGTGAATGACAGCAGTGCCCTTTTAATTTGTTAACATCCTTCTGCTTTTTGGGTATCCTTATCACACAGGTGTGGCAGAGCAATGTAGAAAACATCTAGAATTGAATTCACAGCAAAAATAATCTCAGAATAGAAGTTGGAAAATAGGTCATGCTAGTGCATAGGAAGCCAGTGCGTCTTCAAAGCTGTGGCTCAGAGAAGTGCTGAATACTCAAGGGATACTCAAGGCATGAATACTGCGTATTAATTGAGAGGATTGGACAGTAAAAAAAGAGCTTGGTTCAGTTTGTAAATGTTTTACCCATGCAGTAAAATAAATTGTATGCTGCCTAAGCTAGTACCGTATTGACACTGAGTGCATCTGCACCTCAAGTAGAGCGCTTAAATTGTAATGAAAAAATCCCGCGTGAGCTGCAGAGCTCTGTCCTGGAGGCTGGCCCGGGTCTTTGCCAGCAGCCAGTTCCTGTGCAGCACGAAGGCATGGCTGGAATTTGAGGCAGGCCCACCTGTAGGAAAGTCCTTCCCATACCTCATATTAACCGGGTCAGGGAAGGACCGTGAAGGCACAGAAGGTGATAATCAGTTTACTGCTGTTTAAGAAGGTAAAAATCTTGTGTGGGAAATACTTCAGGAATTAGCTGGAAGTTGTGGTGGCCATGTTACTGGGCATTAGTGGGTGTCACTGTATGAAGAGCTGCGTTTGGAACAAAAATCGTAAAATGAGAAAGGTATCAAGCAGACTGTAATGTGAATCGTTGTTGCAGAAGTCTCAATTTGGAAATGTCACTTTTATGCATATTACTCCATGGTTTTATAAATAAATACAATGGGAAAAATTACATTTCCTTTTGAATTAATTTTCCCAAATAATGAGAGGCATAGTGGTTATCTCTTATTTTACCTCTTTTTTATTTTATCTCTTATTTTTATCTCTTTATTTTATGTGAAGCAAAAGTTACAAAAATGCCTATTTTCCATTCTTGAAATGACTGATTTTATAATGTGCTAACACTTCTTTTATGAAGAAGAGCAAATGCAAAATGAAATATCTAAACAGTAATAAAGTTAGGTGTTAGTTACTACTACTTACTGAATTTAGGTTAATAATAAAAGATTAGTTTCAGTAGTATTTGGCAGATCTGTGTGACTTCAGTCTGCATGACTCAAATTATAAGTGGCTTCTACTGATACCTAACATTTTCTCTTAGCTTTCTTTGCATGACACTTGTTCATTTCTTCCAGACAAGATAAATTAATTCAGCAATGCATATTGTGAGTCAAGCTGTAGTATTTGAAGCAAATGCAGGCCAAAACAATTTTAACTTTAACTTAAACACTGTTCAACTTGTGCCTTTTGTTACTCTTTGCCACTGATCATTATGTATAATTTTGATATTCAGTTTACCATGCCAACCTCGTTTGTTATCATAAATTGGATATAAGTTGGGTATACACAGTATAGACTAATATATTTTTTTATATGATATACCTTTGTTCTAGCCCCTGTGTTATAGTACTGTATTTGCTTTGAGTAGTAGATAAATTACATTCTAGGGAACGGTGGGTAGAAAGGGATGAAGAGTGTCTCAGTGCCGTTTCCACTTTTGTAGTGGTGGATTTAAAAGGTTGATTTAATCTTGTTCTAAAGATATTCTTTAAAAAAAGGTTTGGGGGAAGAAGTAGTATGTTTTATTAAACAAAGAGACGTAACTGGAAAAAAAAGACAAGATACTTTGAGATGCAGAAGTCTGTCTCCAGGTCTGAAACAGAAGGAATGTAACAAAACAAAAGGATGGAAAGAGCAGCTCTGTGTTCATGCTATTCAAATGGATAAGTCTTGCCAGGTATAAACAGTAGAGGGTATTTGTTAGGAGAAATGGTCATTAGCTCTTTTGCATAGTCAGAAGCTTTAAGGATTTTGTAGTCAGTGGTTCTCACCAGTTGTGTCGCTGCTAAGCATCAGCTTAGCTGAAGCACTTCTAGAATCCTCAGCCACTTGCTTTCTGGATCGCAGGCTGCCGTCATGTATCATGTTCTGGATAATACTGTTGATATAAGGGAGAGGGAGGGGGGTCCTCACCACTGAAACCAGGTATGTGGTTCAATGTCAGTTATGGTGTAACATAATGTTTACTATTATGCAAGTTTTAAGTTGCAGATCTAGAGTATCCAAAATCATAGATCTAGAGTATGTCAAAAACATAGACCTGAAACCAACCAAGGGAAGTTGAGAAGATTAAGGGAAAGCTTGAAATTGGGGTTGGTTGGTTTTTAGCGTGAAAAGTATAAGAAAAAAAGCTTAGAAATCATTTACTTAGATGTCTGCACAAAATGGCACTACTAGTACGTTTTCTTATGTAGGTGTTTTGAAATATTCTTGGGTATGGTTGCTTTATACTACTGGAGTAATGCTTTAGGAAGTTTAAGTGGAAGCACATTTAACAACAGTAGAGTTCTTGCATGCGTTTTGATCAAAGACCTAGCCTGTCTTATGGAAATGTGGCTGATGTTATTACTTCCTTTCTGTGGAAGAATAACTTATTTTCTTCATTGAGGCTGCTAGGATTCAAGCAATTAAGAGTCCAAACGTTTTTAGTTCAAACATGAGTTCAGTTCTTGTAGAAAGCATTCCTTTAGTATGTTATGTAAGTTTGCATGTAGCTTTAAGTACACAAAAGCAACCAACGATGTGCATGGTTTTTGTTGATGTTGGATGGAAATGCAGGATTTGGATTGTGAATGTAAAGATAAGCCTGTAAGAATAAAGAAATTATTTAAAAAGTTTACATATATGTGTGTTTAACGTGTGTGTTTTTTGAAAATGTTTGTCATGAGTAAAACTTAATATGTTCTAAAATAAGTAGAAAATGCTTCTCAAGACTTTGATAATGACAGCAGTTCACCAATAAGAAGGCCAAATGAAATGAGAAGCAAGTATCAGACAGGAGTGATCTTTTCCCCCATTGTGGCACATGCTAAAAAGGCAGGGTGTGCGTATCCACGATGTATAAGAAACCTTCAGTGACCTTCTGAAAGGAACTTGAGACTACTTTATTTTTTTATGTTAACTGGGCAGTTAGCTTCCATTAATGTTTACTAACCTGGTTCATATCTTTTTTATGGAACAATTCACAGTCCCTAAACAAAGATCTTTATTTCCTCTTCCCTCTTCATCCTCATCTCTCTGTGTTGTTTATTTCATACGTGTCTGAAAGAGAAAACAGGAAGTCTTTAAATATCTAAAATCTACTGCTTAGATTAGGTCTCTTACATGAATAGAGCAGGGAGAAATATTTGGTATAAAGTATTCAGGTGAATACTTTTGTGTTCTTTTGCTAGGTCAGACTATAACTAATAGCAAACTCTTGGTACACAGGGGGAGAGAGATAAAAAGCCCAGTGTCCACGTGAATAATTCTCTCTTTATAGCTAACTTAAGCTTGCTCAGGTGTGTTTTCCTGAGAAGTTGAGTGAAAATCTGAGTTTACTGTATCTGTATTAATCTTTAAGTGTATTGCCAAACCTGGGAGGAAGGGAGAAGGGAAACACCATAATAATCACAAAGTTAGTAATACCTGTGCATTTGGGGACAGTTTTCAAGTTTCTAGTGTTGCTTTTCAAGTTTTATTTCACAAATAAGAATAGGTATAAGAAAATAATGAGGTATTGTGGTGCAGTTCTGGAGCTTCAGCTAGAAAAACAAGAATTCCTGTAAAATTCTTGGTGGAGTAATGATGTGCAAGTACTCAGTGCTAAATCTGGCCCCTGATCCCTGATAATCATTTATGATTATCCTTCATAGCTCTGTCATCTTACAGAAGAGGGAATGAAGCTGTGCATAGCTTCTGAAAGATTTCTTAAGCCAGTCACTCACCTTGAAGTGTGGACAGTAAGAAGTTCAGAAGGAGCCATTTATATCCTAAGATATCTAAACATAATTCTTGTCACTTAAAGCAATGTAATTCAGACCTGTGCAACAGCATTGAGCTCTGGATCCAGGTTTCCAGAACTGGTTCTCATTGACACTGTCGTTCCTTTTCCCCAACAGAGTTGAGATACTGGGACTTGAGTGGGAGGCCCAAAGAGGATGCTGCAGCAAAGAGAATATGCATTTTCTTTTTCAGGTTTATTTACTTCTCTGCTGCCCCCTTAGCCTTTCTTCCCCAGCTAATAACAGAGTCCGCCTGTGAACTCATGTTGGTTCTGCAAACAAGGCTTGCACCTTTCTGCCAGCAGAGCAATTGCTGGGTGGTTGGTTAGTAGCCTATTTGTCTCTCTTTTTTAAAAAAAATCTTAAAGAGGTATAATCAAAGTACATTGCAGAAGTTGTTCTAATGTTAAAGATGGTGTATAAAAAAAGAAAAGGTGGTATTGCATGGAAATGAACTGTTGTTGTATGCGGAGGTAGAGAGTGGACTTGTCCTAAATGAGTAGAAGTTCTTAATTGAATTTGAAAATCTAATTTTAGTTCTTGGTCCTAGCTTGTACGTGCATGTTGTTGATTCTAAATCTGATTGCATCTCAGATGGATTCTTTGAAAAACCTTAGTTCTTGGCCATGCTTTTGCCTTCTCTGACCACTTTGTTCAACTTTATGTAGAAATAATAAGATAAATAGAAGAAAATGTCTGTCACTTCTCTCTTTGGAACAGATTAATCAATGCAAATACTCTTTGTTGCTATGAAAACTCAGTTATCATTAAACACTTGTTCAGTCATTTGTTTATCAGTGGCAGTTTGTTAGTAGTTATAAGTAGAATTCCATCTGCCAGTTAAACTATACTGTAAATTGATGCAAAAATTAGCAGTTCCTGATAGTGTTTTGTCTTTTTTTTTTTTGTCCCAATGAGTGTGTGGACTACACTGCATGTAAATGCATCCCTGGAAGAGGGCTGGGGGATCTCAGGTATGCCTCCCATAAGTACGCCAATCAGGCGCAAACAGGCACACATTGCGATTATCTCAGTTTTCAAACCTGGAAAAGACAAGAATGTGTTGCTAAATGAGAGAGGCAGTGTGTCATGCTCACTGAGATAAAAACAGAAGCTGCCAGGCACTTTGGCTTTATTCAGTGAATCCTTTGCTTTAAAACTCTCCTATCTTTTCTTCATGCTTATTTCCTCTCCCATTCTTATTCTTTCCCTCCTTGCTGTCTCGATCTCTCCCTCTTATTGTTCTCTCCCTCTTTTCCTGTCTTTGATGCACATACGTTGTCACATTTCATTGACTCTCCCCTCTTCTCTGTTCTTACACTTACGCCTAGTGGTGCTTTAGCCAGAGCTTGCAGCCTCTCAGGCGAGTTTTAGTCATGTGTGAAGCTCAGTTTGATCGAGCGCTCCTTTTCTGCCTTTTCACTCTTGCAAAAGATTAAAAGGTGGCGTCACTTCGCTCCCCTGCTCCTTCCCGCAGGAGGGACTTAAAAGGGACAACAAATACTAATCACTTTCAATAAGCATTTTCCTGCAAAAAAAGGAACTTAGCTGTGTGATTTGACGCTGGTGGCGAGGATTGGGAAGGCTAGAGGATGCTTCATACTGCTAACAAGGGAAGGAAGCCTTCAACTGAGGCAGGTAAGAAGTGCCTGAATTCTCATGTTTTACGGAGAGGCTCGGTCAGAGTGGTAGATTTTCAGCATTTTGTAATTGAGGAAAGCAACTGCAGCAAGAGGCAGCACGGATGCTGTGTCAGATTCCTTTTGTTTAAGATTTAAAGTATGTGCAATGATTCTAGTGCATTTCAATGTGCTGTAAATTGAATTAGAAATGGGTTTGTAAAGGAGCTGCATTTACGCTGAATGATTTTTTTTTCTCTTTTCTGTGCATCAAAATAAAGCAGAAAAACAGCTTTTGTGAAGCTGGACGCTGCTTAAGGTTAAATTTGGTGTTTAAGAAAATCTTGATATAAGAAAGCTTTATAACCTCATGGAGCTTGGCATTCTGTGTTTTAGATGTGGCAGCTAAACTAAAAATTAATCATAATTATTTGCCATTTATTTGATAAGGTAAAATGTAGTGTGGAGTTTGTCTAGGTGAATATGATTTGTTTGCCTGGCATTTCGATCAGATGAATAGCTCTACCCTTCTAGACGTACTGTAAAACCTATTTCGTGTTTATGTTTTGTAAATTGAGATTAAGTACCATCCTGAATGAAATACGTGACTGAAACTCATATAGTGCATCTGTGTTTAGTAAAGCAATCACCAAATTAGAATAATGGATTTATGTCAGTTGTCAAATGGAGTTAACTCTGAAAGTGCTGTCCACAAGTGCACTTGGATTGCAATAAAGGGCTTTCTGTTTAACAGTTATTGAGAGGAGCTAATTTATCAAGCAAAACCTCTGAACTCGGGTTTTATATTAGTATAAAATTATATTGCTTAAAGTATTCCTGGTTTTTAGAAATATGTCGTTTTATTTCATATAAAAATACAGCGAGGTTACATAGGGATTTTAAAGACAAAAATAATTTTAAGTAAGAGTTTACATGCTAAGAGGCTTTTCTTATTCACAACTGAATTTAGCCATTGCACTTGTGTTTCTAGTCTTTGTTGTGCTTCGGGTCTCTTTGTTGTTGTTGTTATTGTTCCTCGTTCTACATTTGGGCAGTGATATTTTAATATTTTACAGTTGCTGTTTGTGTGAGGAAACTGAGAGGGAATAGAAGGAAAGGATTCTGTGACCAGCAGCAGTATGCCGAAATTCATTGTCATCCTAGAAAGTGAATGAGCTTTCAAGGGTACTTAGACCTTTAATAGGGATTTAAAGGAAAGCAAACAATATTACAGTGTTCAGAGTTATTTGTAAAAGTAGAGTTGCAATTAACTCTGAAAGCAGGAGTATGGAAAGCTAACTTTTTAAGCTATCATAGAGTAAACATCATTTGGTGAGTAGGTTTTAGTGATGCTGACCACTGCAGAAACTAATTAATACCTTTCCTTGAGAACTTTCCTCTTGATGGAAGTTTACCCTAATGGCTTAATCCTGCATGCAGGTATACGAATGTGCAGGTTCCGTATCTTGTAGAAATCAGTGGTACTGCTTTTTGTGTATGTTCGCAGTAGCTGATTTTACAAGATAGGCAGCGACAAGCCAACACATATCTGAATGGGATCAAGCCCCCAGGGAAGTCTGTTCTCCCATCAGTGTTCAGGGACTTTCTGCATTACTACTTGTGTCTTTAGTGGCAGTTAGTCATGCATATATATCCACCTATAAAAGTACTTTTTTTTTTTTTTTCCCCCTCCCCCGAAGGTTTAAAATCAGACGAAAGAACCCGTAAATATTTCTGTAATTTATAGAGGACATGTCTCATTTATAACTATAGTCTTACTGAAATTGCTATTGCTTATATAAGGACTGCCATTACAGCTCCCTTCTCAGAATTTAACTCTATGTTCCTACAAGCTCATTTCATACTTTGGATCTGGATAACCGCATGTCAGGTCAAACTGAAATTAAAATTAGTTTTTTGACAAAAATGGAAGCCTTGGTTATTTTATATGTAGTGTGGCATTTTAAATGTTATATTGTAACTTAATTAAAATAAAACCAGCAAATATAGTAGATGGCCTTCAATATGAATCATTCATCAAGAATGTGTTACTTGGTAGAGCTGGATGGTTGCAGGTAAGCTAACCTTAGCTGTTTGAGCCCAGAGTGCAGCATCTCTCTGAAAATCATTTATCCCTCATTTTAGCATTTTCTAACTCTATCCTAGTAGATGTTAAATGGGTGATTAATATAAATAGCAGCATTTTACTGATGTTCCAGTAGATGTTGCTGGAGAGCAGAGTAAAGATTGCTTTATGGAGGAAGAGAAATGCAGCGAGATGATAAAAGCCAAAGAGAAATCTGAAAAAAGGCAAATATTGTTTGGAGAGGTTGTTCGTAGTTCAGTAATATTCAGTAATATGATATCAATAAATTTTTTTGCATCATCTTCATAGTTTGTGTTCAATTTGGAGAGGTATGTATGTAATGGAATGTTGTTAGACATGTTGTTATGTTGTGTTAGACACGTTGTGCTGTTTGTTTTGAGATTTTTTAAATCACTTCTAGAATTTTATCACTAATAATAATGTTGGTTGCACACATGGGCCTTCAGAGGAAGGGATGAGAGACTACCCACCTCCCCTTTTCCCCCCTCCCCAAAACAAACAAACACCCAAAAAAGTCCATGAAATCAAAGTGTTTAATGATACGTTAATGAAACACGCATAAGGTCGAAATTAGTAGAATTCTAATACAGTGAAGTTGCTTTTTGTTGAACAATAAGAGTTTACCAGATTAGCACAGGACGTAATTAAAGAAACCTTACTGGTGAGGGTTCTTTCATCGTGTGCGTTTGTACTTCATCTCTTGTAGCTGTGAAGGAGTGTGTGTTAATATGTCTTTTTTAGTATGTTTTTAATTTCTGAGAGAAATCTTACAGTAAATCTCAGGCTAATTTGCCTGAGTAACTAATAGCAAATGGGAGTACTGAAAGCTCTGGTGTTCTATATGAACACGACAGTGTTAGTAATTACTCTGATAAAATGATAAAGCAATCCCATAGGAGCAGAGGATTCTAGTATACAGGCACTAACTGATGCAATTTCAGGCAACCACTGACCTCTGTCTGTGGGAATATTTATTTTTGGAGATGATCATCAACCATAACCGATTTCAAATTCAAAACAGCATGTGTGTTTTGTTCTGGTGCTTGTAGTATTTTTTGTTTGCTTGTTTGTTTTTGTTAAAAGTAGGATAAACATGCACAAAGTCATAATGAAAAGGTTATATCTCTGCATTTAGCTGTTTTGTGCATCTATTTGTAACTAAAAGAAGGAAAAAAGAAGTGTTATTCAGACCTTTTGAGCTGAAATTTAGGTCTTTAGAATGAGCGTTGTATTTGTTTATAATAGCAGTACAGCAGTACAGTTATATAGCAGTTAATATAGCAGTACAGTTCTATTTAGTTTCCATCTTTTAGTGTTTAAGAAAATTTCAGCTTCTTTTTATAATGGAAAAATGCAACTCGAAAAATGTGCTTGGCATATCTTTGCAGTCATTCCCAGTGCCATCTGCATTGTAGATGATTTATTGTAGTTTGGTCTTAGTGTTTTTGTTTGTTTTGAAAATGCATATTCTGTAATTATTTTAGTGAGTTTAAGGTTCACGTTCTTCTCTGTCGGCAGATTTGCTATTGCCAGTGGGTTTCTTGTACCGTTCTTTGTTCCCAGCGCTGAGTTATGAATATGTACAACTCCCAACATAGAAAGGTTGTTCACTAACCTTTAAGAAACTGCATTCTCTAAAGAGATGAAATCTTCCTGTATTTCACAAGTATGGTTTTGGAACCATCTCAGTGTGTGTGTTACATGTATATATCAAATAAATATATAATTACCATGTATAATGGTAATTTTCCATATCTTTTGCCTAGACTTAGTTCCTTAAGCTTCAGAATCAATTAGCAAGTAATAACGAAGGAGTTGCGCGAATCAGCTGGGCATGGGCAGAAGTTGGTAAGCATTTCTCCATACGCTCGTTTGGCACTTGTGTGTCGTTCAAGAAGCAAGGCTGTCTAACCAGGGAGGAAGCAGTGCCCGAATTATGTTCTTGTGCCTTTCTTTGTTTTACTTTCAAACTTGTCACTTCAGTGAAAGGATGCATTATTCAGTTTAGAAGATCGTAACAAGTCATCATTTTCTAAAGAGAATTCCCCGTTGCAGTCATTGCCAAACTCCGTTTATAAGCTTATGACACAATATAGCCCTAAGGAATAAACTTTTATCCTTGTAATTTTCTGTTCTTAAAGTCATGTGGAGAAAAGCAATCTTAGTCTTATAGTGGAATTCTATTTATGAATATACTACAGAAGACTCGCGATAGATGAATGAAGTAAATAATTCTGCATACAAATCAGTCTAGTGCTATACTTTTAATTAGTAGCTTTACTGTCTTTTTAGGTTTGCTCATTTATGCACATGGAGATGCACACACACATTATATATATATATATATATATATATATATATATATATACATACATGTGAAATTGGAATCTCTGTATTTTAGTTTAAGCGTACTTCAGAGTTAAAAATACCAAGCTAATCTCATGTTACTGGAAACAGGATAAATGGATGTCTTTGAAATTGCAGAAAAATATTGATGTATAAATCTGTAATATTAAAAAAGTGTGAAAGGTAATAGTAATTTCATTATTTGTTTGGGGAGCTGAGTTCAAATATATCTGTATATTTTCCCATCAGTTTGAAAGTTTGACATAAGGTGAATGAAAAAAAAATAATATTAATAAAAATGGCAGTAGAATTTGGCAATGAATGTCTCCTAAGGTGTTTACTTCCAAAGAAAGAGTACGTGCATAAATCTTTCTCATTTATGTTCATGTAGCTCCTAGGTAAATTAAAAGAGTGAATTTAGGTCCTCTTTTTACCTGTATCGTGTAAAATATATTTAGTTAACAGTTTTTATGCACCCAGTTTTTGAGATGTAAAGCTCAGTTACTCTCTCTAGCTGACATGGCTTCAACAAAATTCTTATTTCACCTGCACCACATAACTGATTCCACCTTAAGTAGAATTTATATTGTGTAGTTATGTGCAGTATAATTAGAAAACATTCTATATCTAGAAAACTAAGGCTTTTTAAAATTAGGATTTTTTTTTCCAGATAATTAATCCTCTCAAATTTAGCATTCTCTGTAAGATTGCAGGGGATATCCATGCTATGAAAGAAGCTTGCAAGTGGTCTTTCTCTGCAGCACTTTACAAAGCACATTCCTGTGCATTTGGGTATCAAACTTGGCACTAAGTATTTTGATGAGAAAAGCATACCTTTAAAATTTCACATGTTGATTTTTGGAAATGTATTTCTGATAACATTTTGCATTATACTTGTCCATGCTGTATGTATAGGCTGACTAATGGCTTATAACAGCTCTGCTAACATTGTTATGTGAGGCACATAGCTTTTTTTTCTGTTCCCCTCGTTTCTGTTTATTGTTGGATTAATGTCTATTTTGAATAGGCTTTAGCTGACAAATTCAACTCCTTCAGGCCTTTACCGATTGATCTAAATCGGGTCTAACCTAGTGCAGACTTTCGTACTGATTTTTTCGAAGGCATCAAAATGGAGACAAGGAAGTAAGCTGCTGCAAGATGATGCCATTTACGGAAGAAAAAAAGGCTTGATACAGGTTGTGGGAAATATTTCTTCCCTTTCTACATTGAATAATGAGTATTTAACCCGGGCTAGAAACTTGTGCTGCTCTCTCTTTCTCTGTTTCTGTCTCCTGTCTTTCTGGCTGTCTTTTAATGGGCAGGTATTCATTCTCAGATTAAATCTGGATTAGCTCAGTGTTTATACTGATGTTCATGCTTGCAGCTAAATTCTGTATGTAGAGGAGAAAGGAATCTGTGGTGTATGTTTGGATTGAAGGAACACAGAAAGGAAAAGAAAAAATGCAAATAAAAAATGAAAAAAAAACACTAGCAAAAGATTCTTCACAACTAGAAAATACAGGAAATGAATTGTTGTTAGAAATGTTTTCTGATTAGGGTAAAACTTTAACTTCACGTAGTACTTAAAGGTTTTAATAAACTTAGTGTATAGTGCCATTCCTCTTATGTTTATATGCACATAAATAATATATGTATGTATACATACCATACATATATACACACAGTCTCTAGAGGTCAGTAGAATGTAAGGAATGGGCAGATGTTCAGCGTTCAAATATGAGATTTGGAAACACAAATATGTCAGTGTTTGCTACATAGGCAAGATGGATATGTTTTCTAATAGAACTTGGAAGTGAAGTAATCAATCAGAGTTAACAAAGAGCTGAATGAGAATCATGTCTGTCTTTTGGCCGAAATGAATTTAGATTGTTTTAAACAAATTCATGATAAATACTCATTTATGTTCTAAGAAACTTGAAAGAAGTCCAAACCATGATTATTGTATTATAGTTTGCTTTTATCTTCTTACTACCTTTTCTGAGAGGATATTTGTAATCACTGAAATTAAAATAAAAATAATCTTTTGAGGCTGCATTATGTCAAATACTAGGCAAATTGTGACCACAGTGCAGGGAATACATTTTCTTTTCACATTTGTCCAGTAACCCTTGGCCTGTCTTACCAAATGTATGGTTTTATCCTTGTTCATCTTCTCCTAAAATGGAACCTTCTAAGTGAACTCATCCTTTACAGTTGAAGGTTCTGTTTTCTTTTTAAAATTTGTTTTGATACTTTCTCATGAGACTTTTTTTTTTCTTTTTTTTTTTTTTTTTAACATGACTGCTGATTTGCTTTCGTTTGGTCTTTGTTTTTCTCTGGGAAGCTTAGCAGATATGGCTCTTTTAACCCTGAAGGAATCGGTTCTGATTCTGTTTTATGTTGTGGTATTTGATACTTCTCTTAATAACATCAAAATTTAAAGCAGTTATAATGCTCCGCTAAAGAGAAGTTGAGGAATGCATGAAAGGTTGTGATAATGAAGTGTGAGGAAACACTGCTATGGACCTTTCTAAGAGATCTGCACAGGAACAGGCAACTAAGGTGTGTGGGTTTTGGTGTTGAGGTTTTCAGTTTCTTTTTCAAGTAGTTGTGGTTTAGGTGGTGAATTTGAATTAGATGGTAAAAAAAATAATAATAATTTTCAACTGAGCTGTTTTGCAGAACAGGATATTGTATCCATAACATAAATTAAATTTTAATTTGATAAATGATTATGCTGCAACTTATTTTTAAGGTGCCTCTGCATAAAAATAGTACTAATGTAGCTTTAGCACTATATTTAAAGCACAATCTTTACATGTGTATCTCCAAAAATGTTTTCTTTGCTTAGGTGGGTGTGTGGAATTTTGGCATCCAGTCTGTGCTGTTTGTCTTTGCTCTTTTCAGAAGCTATTTCCAGCTTGATTTATGTTATGTTCAAAACTCTACTACCTAAACTGGAAAAAGAAAAAACGATGCTGGTGTTGGATTTTATTATAGTGACATATAGATACTGTACTATAAATAATGCAGCTAGACTATTAAATTTATGCATGCAGACAGGTCTTTAAAATATGTGTTGTACGCGCTTTCTTTTTCTCTTCATGTCTAATCATGTGACACTTGATACCTTTCTTCTCTGCATGTAGTAGTTATATTTGGTGCTGTAAAATATTGGCATTTTACAAGTCCTGCTCTAGAGCGTGTAAGTACCTGCCGTAGTTCCTTCCTACTTGGCTGCTGGTTGTTTCTGAGTTTGCCTGGAGGCCAGCTGAAAAACCTCTGAAAACAGGAAGTCTTTCTTCATGAACACCTCTTCCATACTGTTAGCAAAGCATATTTTTAAATAGTTAGCTAAACATAGTTAATTGTCAGGAATCATCCTTCGCTTCTTTCCCCTGTGTTCCTTGTGCGCATCTTTAAACATCAGATGTGACAAAGCAAGAGATGTTGGAAGTGGGATTGAAACTTGGAAAGGGTTGCTGCTCCTGCAAGAGGAGGAACACTGTCAACCCTGACCTAAGTCAGGGGACTTCTGTGTAACCAGCATCACACAGGATTAAAGTTTGATTAATTATGTTTTATAATGGTTGTTGTTTTTTAAAACAACTGTGGTGATAATGTACAATGTATCTGCATTTATTGTATATAGCTGTCCACGTTTGCCACCACTGTAAAATGTGTGGGTCTTAAGTCTGGTGGAGGTGTCCGTTTAAAGATTAGCTACACAGCTAATATATGAAGTCGTAATATCTGAATAAGAGAAAACATAAGACAAACAAAGCAAAGAAGGAGGTTGGATAATGTATCTGAATGAAAGAGAGCTAGAGGTAATGCTTTTGCATGGCTTGATCTGTTTTTATTTCTCCCCTGCACGGGTTCGTGCTGCCAGGCGTGCTGAGATGGGTTGCCGCAGGAAAGGTGGAAGATGTGTGGTTAAGGACTGTGTTCTCGCTCCATTGCAGGGAAATGTACAGTCAGTTTGGCTTTAAGCCCTGGTGCTCCATTTAGTTCCTCCTTAGTATTTTTCAGAGGGTGATATTTTGTTAGAGACCTGGCAGGTTCCCAATCTCTTGCAGTATTGGATCAGATGACATTTTTAGAAAGAAAGCTAGGCTAAATTCACTTCCACTTTGACACTCTGCTGGATTCAGAGAAAGGGACTTACTAGGCTATTAATGTTTGGAGAATTGCCATCTTGGGAAATACCTGCTTCTCTTCTGTTTCAAACACAAAGAAACTAGCAGGGCCCAGATTCAGAATTAGTTGTCATGCCCATAAATGCACTTTCCACTGTGAAGAATCAATAGAAGTAACGAATGGGTTGGAGTTAATGTTGAAGAGCCTGATCTGACAATTTATCTATAACACTAAAGACCTACTGAACTTGCTCTAGCTAAAAGAGATATATTACCTCTGTAAAGGGCTATTTATGAATTTCACAAATATGTCAAGAAAGTTGACAGAGCTATTAAAACGAATGGTCAAGAATCACTTGTTCTTTCCTCATTGCAAGCTTTTGCTTTTACATTTTCTGGATAGTTCTCTTTTGCTTAACTTCTCCTCTGTTGGTGAACTCTGAGGCAAGAAATGATTATAATACAACAGCAGTGGTCCATGGTTTAGGGAACAAGGATACTGACTGCTCTTGTTTATTAGCTCTCTGAGAATTTTATGAAATGATCAGAGGGCAAAACTGAGCCTCAGAGTCACCACTGAAAAGGTAAATCGATTTTTGTTGTTGTTTTTCCTTCCCATCTTAAAAAAAAAAACAGTGGATTTGAGGTTTTTAGCTCCAGCAGCATGAATGGTAGGTGTGCATACAAGTCTAACATGATCCAATCTAACAGAGATGATGAGAGAACTTAAAAATTCATGAATATTGCAGAAGTCTAGGTGTTGATAATTCCTTTGACATTTCTTTTTCCCAGTAGCCCATAGTGTACTTCATACAGAGACATTTTACATATACAGAGGTCCGTGCGGCGCGTGGAATCTTGGTGTACGGGGTCCTCCTGGCCCGTGTGTCCCCAGCAAATTACTCTAGGAATTAACTTGGTGCAGCAAAAAGGCAGATAATAAGGGTTTATCTTCACTGAGCTTGAGAAATGTATTAAACAGTATTTTTACAGAATAATTAGGATAATAGTGGGCAAAAATCATAAACTACACTTCGTGACATGTTGCACAGTGGTGGTTTCTAGTCGAATGTAAAGCATAGACAATCCATTTATAGATAATCGTATTAATAAACTGTACTGTGCCATTGTCTCTGATTATGGCGGACTTGAATTTAGTGACTTGCTCTCTTCTAGTTCCGTGTTCATTTGTAGTTCCCTGTTCTACTTCTTTGTGATAGAAAGTGTGTGCATAGTAAACAGAAGGACAAAGGTGCTTGTCTTCCAAAATAGATACCACAGAACTCGGAGGATTATATACGAACTCAGTAAGTGTGACATTTGGATCTAAAGAGTTCCAAAATGACAGTAATGACCAGGATCACTGTAAGATTATACATTATTTCAATTTAAGTGGTTTCATTTTTCTGCGCCCATTTTTAAGTCTGTCACCATCAGCAGCTGACTTCATCTTGAATGCATTCTGCAGCCTTGACAGTTGCTGTGGATTTGTTAATGCTAAATCAGTAATTGTTGGCTTTGAAGAGGAATCCAGCATCTTCCGCAAGAGCTTATTAAACTGTAAAATATGGATTGCCTTTACCCTAATGGCCTCTGAATCCTATTACCATCCCATTAGAGTGTGGGGGATTTTAGTAATTCTGTTGTTGTTTTCAGTGGGCAGTGAGTACAATGAGGAAGGGCAAGGGTTAATGTAATTCATCTCCTTTAATATGTGTAACACTGAGTCCTTTATCATTCAATGAGAGGTTTTTTTCCTTTTGCAGAGAGAGCTCAGTCGAGCACTCGCAAAGAAAAAAAAACACAAAAACAAAACAAAAACCTTAAGATTTCCTTCATTACCTACATCTTGTTAGGAGAATAGAAATGAAAAAGTTGATAAATAAGCAAATGCCAAGTAGGCTGCTGTCTAGAAGAGTTTTCAATTGCTATCATTATGCCAAGAGGTATATTGAAATACTTCTTCAGTCAAGATCATTATATTTTTAATTATTTAATTACATTGATGCTGTAATATTGTAATTAATTTCCGAAAAAACACAAAAGCATCTTATTTCTTTCCTTATCACAAAAGCGCAAGGCAAAACCTAATGCAAACAAACAAAAGGAAAGGAAGCGTTTAAGTGGCAGGGTGGAACTTTCGCGCATGAATGTTAGTTGTTTATTTTGATCTGTAAAAACGACCTCGAAAAATAGTGCTGTCTAATAGATGACTCATTGTTTTAGAAGTAGTCAGTAGAAAATAACATGTGAAGCCTTAATAGTTACTACTTGAGGAAGAAATCCTCTCTGGTGCAAAGGTTCTGCCCTTGTAGGGAATGGGGCCCGTCGGTAACTTTGAGAAACTGGTGTAATTTTTTCGGTTTTGTCTGGAGGCTTCTTTGACAGCTGAATTCCAAATGCCAGAGGCAATTTGCTTCTGATTTTAGAGGGATCAAAACAGGGAATATTTCAAACAGTTATTGCTAGATAACCTGAGAGGGAGTTGTCAGTGCAACTTTTCAGATGAACTCTATCTGATGTGCATATCACATTGAGCTGGGATTAGTTTGACTCATGAAATATTTTGAGCTAATACTTTTCCTTTTAAATAAAGACATCAGGATTATTCCTCAATCCAGATGCTTGTACAGAACAAGTAATACAGGAATACAGGAATGTAATAATTTTCCTTTTTTAAGAAATCAGAAAATAACTTGTGAGGATTGGAGATTTCATGGCTGTTTTTTTCTTAATCTAACAATCAGTGAAAATGTTCAAGTTCATTTCACCGGGGTGTTGCCTGTAAAGGCAGCTGTTTCTTTTATTCTGAATAACTAGAAGCTTGCAGGCCAGCGGACATAAAGGCTAGAAAGAAATTTGGTAGCAAAGGAAAAATCTACTAGATTTTAAAGCACAACCAGTGATAGTCATGAGACTTGTGGGTACTTTTTGCATACAGTTACTTATACTTCCTGCATGTTTGATAATAGAACATGAAAAAACAAACACGCACATCTTGACATTAGTACTTGAGTTGCAGGGCGCTGTATAGATACTAACTAATTTCACTTATTCCTTATGCTAAGTTTGTGATCCCTCTAAAATCAGAAGCAAATTGCCTCTGGCATTTGGAATTTAGCTGTCAAAGAAGCCTCCAGACAAAACCGAAAAAATTACACCAGTTGCTCAAAGTTACCGACGGGCCCCATTCTCTACAGGAGCAGAACTAAGTTTGTGGCCCTGTGCATTTTTTAAACACAGATGCTTGGTCATGCGTTCACAAACACTTGGACCTACATCTTCTGGTAGTGTTGGGCCTTGGAGAAAAGGGGTTGGATAACTCCTTTATACGTTCGTTTTTTTCCCTGAATGAGATATCACTGTAGCTCATCCTTCCTGATCAAAGTTGCAAGGAAACTTTAAACTGTAAAACTCATATAGGGAGTATCTGCTTCTTTTAAAATATAAAGATCAGAATTTCCAAATATCAGAAATACTGACATTTTGTTGATTGTGGAATAGATATGTTAGTGATTTCATTGGCCATGACCTCTGTGGCGTAGTAGTAGTTTCTTCTGGCCTGTGCTGTCCCTGTCACGTGTACAGTGCGTGGCCTTCCGGAGGTGCTTCCACGCTACCCCAGCCTGCTGGAGAAGGGCTCGTTGGAAAGTTCATTCTGGGTTCTGCAGCGCATTGCCTTTTCCTTGGGGTTACTGCAAAGCTTGGAGTGTGTGTGGGACTGTGTGGTCCCCCAAAGATTCCTGATGTGGTGCTCGTTACAGCTAGCCCTTCACAAAGTTATTGCAGAATGATGGAAATAAAGATTGTTTTGTTGTTGTGGAGAAAGCTATCACACCTGACCTAAGAGTAACCTGGAGCTAGGAGACGGCTAAACTGTTTTTTTTTTTTTTTTTTTTTTCCCCAAACTCAGACCTGGTGGGTTTTTCTTCTTCCCCTCAGTGTTTTGGCAACCCTTTCCTACACTAACCACATCTAGGACTCTGCTGTTTTGTGCAAGTAAAGGGGATTTCATCCTAAAATAGTAAATTCATGAGCTATTTTATTTGTCTGTTGAGGAAAATATATATGTGCTTCCAAGGTTTTTATTCAACTTTTTAACATCAAATTAATGAGAATAAAAGCTATATTAAAATCATCAGAGAGCACTGAGTTCCTGCTTTTACATGAGCCTAATTTTCTCCTGTGCTCCGTCTCCTGAGATTTGTAGACAGTCAATGCCAAGATACCATTGGCACTATTTTCTTATTGCCATGGTGATCTTCAGCTCTGCTGAATACTCGAGGGAGACTGTGGTATTTTAAAGCAACTAGAATTTTGGTAATTAAAAAGGCTGGAAGGGATAACGTTCTAAATTTTGCCAGCCTGGGTAAATAAGGATAACAAATTATGTGTGAATAGGCAAGTTATTAGTCTGCTTTTCTTGATTAGTTTGGCTAAAGAGCTGCTGCGAGTTGGAGGAGAGGAGCAGGTAGGGTCTGGGCAGGGAGTCTTGGAAGCGAAGTGCTCAGCAAGGGGCCCGCAGGAGGCCTGTGAGCAGACGTGGCCGGCACGCTGGGACAGCAGGGCCCTTGGCACACGTGTCCCCGGGTACAGCACCTGCAGGAGGAAGCAGGGCAGGAAAACTGCCCCAAAGGACTTTTCAGTTAGTGCTGTTGCTTGAAAACCTGGTTCCTTCCTTGTCTGCACTTCCATCAAATAGAAGTTTTACTTACTGCAAAGGGTAGGGTAGATTTTTCAGCCACTGCATTGCTTGCTTGCTTGGTGTGGCTGAGTTGGCTCTTCTGGGAAGTTACAGCATGAGTCAGCGCATTCTATAGGCTCCCCTACTACTTTACTGTTTGAGTCCTGTGGTTCCTATGTTCCTGTCAAGCATTAAAAAGCAGAGTGGAAAGGATGCTCAGAAGGGAGAGAGAGAGATGCCTATTTCATTAGTGCTTTAATTTTTAAAATATAATACAGCTTGTTATTTCATTTTTTAAATTTAGCTCTACAGTCATAGTAGCTATTTTTACAAAACCATATTTTGGGTTTGATGCTTGTAAATGTGCTTTTAGCAAGTGAATAAGTATTTTAAAGGTTTTGTTTTATCAATTATTTTGTCAGTAAATGACTGTGACAACTAACTGCCTCCTTGCATATGCAGTTACTCACTGTTGCCATAGATCATTTTTTCCTACTGCTTGTGATTTGGAAGACATTTTCTAATATTTTTTTGACAATATATGAAATTAAACTTTATGGTAAGTTACAAAGTGTAAAAAGAAAGCAGGATACAGTATTGTCTTTCAGCATAGAGTTTATCATGACACATCTGAAGAAGTTGCATTATGCTTATTAAACATTGAAAGAGATTTCATGTAGCATCGCATGTAAAAACTAATCCTCTTATCAGGCCCAACTTTAAGTTCTGCGAAGGCTGTGCTCTCAGTCACCTGCTATGGTTGGCTCTCAGAAACATAGAAATGCTGTAGGCTTGAGAATTGGGTGGAAAAACCTTGGTACCACTTGTTGTAGCAGTGGTTCAAACTGTTAGGTGATGCTAAATGGAGTCGTACACGCTGACTCTTGCTAAGAAAAATGCTCCGTAAGGCAAACCCCTCTGGAGCCCACTATGTCTGTGAAGCAGGAAACGAGTGCCTTGTGGCAGCGTATCATTGCTGAGACGAGGCTTCGAAATAACTGCTGCATCTGTACTCTTAGTTCCCATATTGATACTGTGGGTAGAGGGGGAAGAAAACAAATTTTGAAGGTCTGAGTTTTACCAGCAGATTCCTGTTTGGTGTGAGATATTTGCTGGCTGGTTTCCTTTTCCATAGATGCCAGTGAGAATAGGTTTGTTTTCAGGGGACAGACTGTGACTTGCTGCTGTACAGTGTGCCCTGGAGCTGTGAAATGCATCGCTACTGCAGGAGCGAAATTTGGCAGCTCTACGCTCTCTCCAACACAGGCAGATAATGGAGAAAAATCCTGCCTTCCTGGGGGGAATACAAAGCAGGTGTTGTGCATGTGTACGAACACCCACCCTTCTCCCCCAGTTCGTCTGTAATCCTTTTGCTTTGCGTTGGACTCAGATCCCATTCTCTGCCAACATGTAGAACAAGGCAGTTTCACTTATGGAGAGGTAGGTGGATTTGGACAGCTCCGTAGCAGTTCCTGAGGACAGAGAGTAACTTTCCCCAAATGGTTCAGCCTCTAATTAGTGGGCACAGAGCCATGCCAACAAATGTATTTCTGGCAGAGCTCCACTTCTGCTGGGTGGGTCAGGATTTTCTTGATTATTATTACTGTACTTCATATGTGATTTTATTCAACTTTGTGTAGTCCTCTAGTTTATATTTCAGTATTAGTGCAAGTGAAATGGATTTTTTTTATCAGTGTTGTTTAAAAACATCTCAGTGAAAGCAACCATCATTTAGATAGAGTAGAAGCATGTCAGTTTTTAGTTGTTTGCATTTTTTATTGTTATTTAAGAGTATAGTCTAAATATGCTTTAAACTCACCATCCTTTGAAAAGATGAAATCTGCTACCTACCTGCCTCTGAGCAAGGTACACATGAAATTAATACGTAGAAGTCTTCGTCTGGTTATTTTTAGCCTAAGTGTACTTCTTTTCTTGTTATTGCAGTTCAAGATGAGATGAGAACTGCAAATAGCCTAAATTAGTCTGTAGCATTTATACCTTGTTAGGTTTCCTGCTTTGGAAAATATGCAGGAAAATGATTATATGTGGTATTCATCTAGAGGCTGATGAGTTTGTTATAATTACGAAGGTAGATGTAATGAGATGAAAACATCTCTTTCTTAAGCTCTCTGAGGATTTCCTTCTCCCCGTATTGCCATTGGTTTAACTATTTTCTGCCCAAAGAGTTTTTCTTTAGCATTTACTTATGTTGTTTGGGCAAGTTGCTGCCATTATCATGTAGTAGATTGATTGGCAGCTCTGGTATTAGCATTTATAGGTGATAACTAATTAAATTCTACATGCACATGGGTGGGTAATGAAGGACCCTTTCACATCTCATTTATTAAGACAAATCTCCAGCGTAATTATCATTTTGCCATTATTTAGCAGTCTGGGTAACTCTTCTGTCTGTATATTTTTCTAGTTCTTTCTAAAACAGAGGCAGAGCTGAGATGCAGGTGTGTCTTGTCTCTTCATCTTGTACAAAATAAGTTTTTGTTTTGATAATGCTTTTTTAAAATCCTTCAGAAAATATTTTTGTTGTTTCAGATTGAAGCTCTTCAAATAGAATTGAGTCTGGTAATTTCTAAACTGTCTTCAAGTATTTAGTAGGCACCGTGAAGCGTGTTGCTGAGGAAACTGAGGCATACACACATTCAATTCCTCAGTTCTTGTATAAGGAGTAGGGTTAGAATATGAAACTATGAGTAAATACTGAATAGTTGATAAGGAATAAAATAGTTTATCAGTGTAGGGATAATTAGGAATCACTTGTTTTGATGGTGATAATTTTTGTTTACATGATAGTACCTTTAAAAGTTTCCACATGTCATTTTTTTTGACTTCTCAGTTAGTATGATTACTTATTAATTTTGCTGATGGATGCTGTATGCTACAATGACTTGAAGTATTTTAGGAATTTTCTCAAGTAGAAGTTCTAACACTTCCCCGTTTAGACCTTGCATGGCTCCTGTTCAGACCCTCTTCTGTTCACTGTCTCAGGGAATACTATCTGTATGTTTCTGTGTGTGTGTTATGTATATGTAAACATGTATGTTTATATTAAACTACGCAAATGTAATGTGCTCGAGCATCTGTGTTTGTAAGAGGCGATGCTAATATACTTATTTTCAAGTGAGGAAAGATCTGGCAAAATTAAACTAGCAAAAACTGCCGCAATTTGGTTGATCCCCTCAAAATGTTTCTTTTTATCCTACTGGCCGTTCTGTGCAAGGGTTTACATGTGCGTAGATGTGTATCGCAAGGTGTGTATACATTACTGCACACAGTAAGAAGGGCTGTGCATGCAGAATTCATCTCTGCTGCAGTGAGAGAGTCCCAGTCTCCCCCAGCTATAGTTTCTGTTTCCATTCATTTTAGTTTGTGCTATTTCTCAGGTCTTGCATTCAAGTTCAAGCATTTTAACAATAAAATTATTACCTATGGTAGTTAAGAGGATTGTAGTGGATGCAGCTGCTGGTGTGACTTCTGCTGGGCTGCCCACATCAAACAGGTGTGGGTAGTTGACAGAAGATTTGCAGGGTTGGATTTATCTCACTTACTGTTGTCAGAGGTGCTTTTTGCCTACATACCTATGTTTTTTTTAATGTTAGTGGCATTTTTTTATAGACTTTCTTCTTAGCCAGTAAGCACTCAGATTTGGAATGGCATTGAGTGCATATGCATGCTCATTTGTATCCTCTGTTATGGACGTGGAGCAAAATTATTGGTCAAGCCCTTATTGTGAAACCTGCATTTTGCTTTAGTAAGAGATATGAATAATATGACTTACAAATCAAGCCAGCAGCCACAAGGTAAAAGGCATTTTTTTTCACGTATTTTTTTCACAAAAGTATTTGGTATAACTTTTCTCTCGCACATTGTTTTTGAGGTGTGACACCAGCTAATTCCTTCACCATTGAAGACGAGGCTTTATTGCAAGTGATTGAAGATAAGTAACTAAATTTGTAAAATGCAGACGCATCTACCTCGCATGGGTGTGTTTAGATTTTGGGGACTGGTGCAAGCAAATGGAGAGTGTGCTTTAAAAATCCCTTCTGAAGGATTATAGGTGGCTGCACTGAAAAAAAGCTTGCCATATGCTCACAGATGACCGTTACTTAAATACAATTCCCTTTTTATATGGTAATGTTGTGGAGCGTTAAGGTTGTGCTTTTCTCTGTATTTCTAAGGGATTTTTTTTTAATGTTTGTAAGGACTCCAGTTTAATTACCCCAAATTTCATGATGATAGACAGTCCCGTTTTCTAGCTTGATATGATTGTTCCATACTGTATGTTCCTTGCAGCTTAGAACTTTCTGATTTAAAAAAAAAAAAAAAAAAGGGATCCTGGATTGGTAAATAATTCTTTATTTAAGTTTTTTCTTCTTTTCTTCTTTCTTCTTTTCTAAAAGCCTGACAAGCTGACAAGGGATTTATACTAGGTCTGCATTTCTGAAACTCCCTATTTATAACTGTTGAAATTGATAGGACCGTCTGGGGCTCGGAGCAGAGATTTGTTTGCGAGTAATTGTCTTTCACTGAGATCATACCAGAACAATTTATAATGTTAATTGTGCTGCACTGTTACTTACAGCTTGCGGTGTTAAATAACACAAAGCAAAAGAAAATAATAGGAATGATTTTAGTTGAAGACAATATTTATGGTTTTTCTGGAGGATGTTTGGTGAGGAAGATATACACCATATGACTTAAGCACAAGTGCCTGAAATGCTCTACTTGGAGGCGTGAAGCTTTTAGCTACTGCTTGGATAAGTCTTGCAATATTTTTTCTTTTAAGAGGTGTAACAAATGGGTGTTAGCTAGTTATGCCAACATAGTTGTCTTTGTTTCAGTGTTCCTTGATTTTTGTGTTCTAGTTTAGTATTTGTTAACAAGGAAATCTTGCGAGAACTTTTAATGACTGCTTCAAAGAAAATAAATGCAGAAAAAACTAGGCCACTCACATAACCAGTAAAGATGAAAATTTTGTTGGAGAGCCCTCCTATCCCTGCCAAAGTGACCTTGGTTGGTGGAAAGATGACAGAGTGCTTTCCTGGCACTGCCTGACAGCAGCGCGATAGCAGCGCGTTTGACAAATCGCTCACATTAGAATGGGGGGCACTTTCGGCAGCAGTGGCGTCCCTATCCATCAGTCCTGATTACTACACAAACGTCAGCCGTGGCACAGAGCACATTTGTCAGAGGGAGTAAAAAGCAGTTGTTAGTAAGAGCACTACCTGTCATACTAATGGACTAAAGCTTGCTACAGTCTGACTGTCAGGAGCTAGCAGATTAACAAAATGGGCTGACCGGTACTTTGAGAAAACACTTTCTGTTTGCAGAGTACATTGGGATAATTAAACAGGGTGAATTACAAGCTTAGGGTATGGTGACTGAAATGTTTGCATGCTTTGGCCACTAGAAGCTCAATCGAGACACTGTATAGGATGCTTAGTGCTGTAAGGAACCACAATGCAAAACCCCTTGAAGTGCTTAGGACTGCATTTTTTATTATTTCTTTATTCCCAATAGATGCTATATAATAGGAATTCATAAGAACCTTAAAAGCTGGATGCCTCCCCAGCATAATGGATATAACAAACTTACTAGGCAGATTCAGAGTTAGTAAATCCATTTCTGGCTGTGGAAGCCAGAAAGGATGACTGACTTTTTTGAAGGATGCTGTGTCTTGCCCGTAAGAATAATGTGCACAAACCATCAGTGAGCTAAAAGATACCTTATGACCAGATGGGCAATATAGTGATTTTCTCGCGTCTTGGTCCTATGCGTAGTTCCTAATGTAACAAGCAGTAGGGGAGGAGAACTTGCTCAAAATTTCCAGTATCTGATAATTTTAAAATACAATTGCTTTCTGTATGCTGGTGGTGGTAACTTTGGTTTGCTTTGGTTTAGTGTGACATTAGTGTGCTGTATAATTTGTCATCACATAGACTCAGAAGATTTTGGTATCCGAAAAGAGAAAATCTACAGAAAGACTCTCCTTTTCTATTAGATGGAATCACTGTGTGTCGAGACCAGCTGATCTGTCCTAGTTGAAGTGAGTAGGATTGGCCTGCAAAGAGACTGCAGAGCTCTGGCATGGCATTTCTCCTGTGAAGCTGTCCTTCGTAAGACCTTATCACAAACAGAAGTGCTCTGCTTTTGTGCCATGCATTAGCCAGCATTCAGTTCATAATAGATTTAATAAATCTCCAACATCTAAAATAACTAAAACCCTGATTCTTCTTCTTCTAACGAAGTTCTTAACACACTTATGTCAAATGTATATTAGATTTCTAATACCAAGTTTTTGCTTGCAGTGTATCCAAATCAGCTTGCAGACAGAAGGGTTTTTGTTTTTTTTTTTCTCTAATTTTGTTTTGAAAGTGTTTAGGAAATGGACGTTTAACTACTGTGTTTGTGTTCCATTTGATACTGCACAAAGAGACGGAGCAACAATATTGCTTATGTTCTGCTCATATTGTTAGTGTGTCAGTGTTTAAAATCTGTCATGCACCTGTTGTGCAAACCTTCTTAGATAGGCACAAGTAAAGACTTCAGCACCTATGCACAAAGTTAATGCACAATAACTGCCTTTTAAAACACCTAATGTATTTCAGTGAAGGTTGAGAAACTTTAATGCACTGTAAAGGTTTTTTCTTGTAATCAATAGAAGTAATTTTACTTTCATTATTGATTATATTTCTGCCCTTGGGAAAGAGACATAGACTTACCTATTCTCCAGTAAATTCTTCTTTAGTCACTTAGCAAATCTAAAAATGAATGAAGGCTCTTTTTTTATATGTATTGTATCAAATTATCTATGTTGAAGAAGGACAAATAAGAAAATTACTCTTCTCTAGAATTTTTTGCTTTATGGGATGATGAGAATGATTTTTACAAATAAACATTCTCAAAAGAACAGGACACTGATTCAAACATGTTTACCTTGGAAATGTTTTTCTAGAAATTAGTGTTTAATACTTTTGATAATGTATTGCTGTTAACAGTTGTTTCTCTGTAGAGGAATTCCTCCTTGAGAAAAAGGTTTTGATGACTTGTGCAAGTTAGCAAAGTTTCTGATAGAAAGTACCTCAACTTCTAGTGAGTAAATAGAGTAAATAGTAAATAGTATGCATAGAAAGTCTTAATTAGAAATAGTATGCATAGAAAGTCTTTTTTTTTTTTTTCCCATTTGTATTTTCAGAAGTTTCACATCACAGTCATCCTACCCTAATTGTTACCAACCTAACAAGAAAGCCTCTGTGCTCAGCCCCGCAGGTGCTAGCAGGCAGGTGGCCTTGGGGAAGGCGGCACTGGATTTTTTGAGTTGCGCAGAGGTGCTTATGTGAGAACCTCTAGATATGAATTCTTTTCTTTATGGGTGTTAGGCTTGTGCTCATCAGGAAGGACATAAGGAAAATCATTTAATGTGAGAAAGAGGTAGGTATTTCTGTGTCTCTCCTAGAAGTTCGAGGAACCTTTGACTTAGGATTGAGGAATGGAGGTTTAGTGTTCAGAAGTCATTACGTACATGGGTCAAAGTGACATCTGTAAACAGTATTCACTCCTTGATTCTTCTGGATATTCTATTTTGGGTCTAAACTTTGCTTTTGCTAAGTAAAACTCTTACCAGTTTCTTACCTTAAAAAAAAGAAAAGAAAAAAAAAAGAAAGAAAGAAAAAAAAGAGAGATTCCTCATCCTTCTTTAAGTACTTGAAAGATTTAGAGCATTTGATGCAGCGCAGCATTTACTGATGAGTGAAAATGATAAGGAAACAAGTTTGAAAATTGAGGTTTCTTCTTTGGCATCTTCCTATTTGGGAGAGAGAGTGCTGGCTTATTGCAGTCTCTGAGGTGTATGTCGTGACCACAGTGGTTGTGTTTCTTTGCAGTCTTGCTGCTTTGGGAGGTGTAAGCAGGATTCCACTACACTGTCTTAATCAGGTTAAGAGCGGATTACTGGAATCAGCTGTGCTATTGGAAAAAGTAGTTCAACTGCATGCTGCAAAATGTAACACTAGCTCTAGTTTATGTTATGTTGATTCTGCTGAAATACTTCTGCAGACCTTACTTACATCTATGAATGTGATGCTAATTCCAAAGTAAAAACTCCAGGCAGTTTTTTAAGTATGTCAGGTGATTGTTTTTGTATTGTCTAGAGAATGGGAATTTGCCTAATGTTGCTTTGTCCTAAGCACGCCTGTTTGGGTGAGAAGTGAAGTTCCTAACAGTTTCCTCAGTACTCAGCATGAACTTGGAGGAGACTGTCGGGCTCTCGGATCGGCTGGTTCCATAGTTTTATGGATGCTGTCTTTTGCATGCTTCACAGCAGGTTGGTGTATGCATTGTATTTTTGCATGCCCTTCGATGGAGTACGGAGCAGGTCGTCTGTCTGTGCTAACTTCGTATGGCCAAAAGTGTTTGTTCGTTCCCGTTCTGTCTCTGGCACAACCATGACTGTGTAACTGCACTCATCCTTATATCAAAATTGGAGAATGTGGCCCTAGGTCATCTTCCTAACTCGGTGCATCTATACATCTGAGTCTACTTTTTCAGACTTCTCCATTTGTATTAAAATTTCAAGGAGATGAGAAGGCAGTGTGCGTATCATGGGGTCACTGCTAAAAAAAAACAGAATTTTGTGGAAAGCGAGTTCTTTGTTCAATGTTCTGTGTTTTGAGCAATCGTTATTAAAACTTTAGCGAAGTTTCACACTCCTGCTTGAGCATGACTAGTACTCATCTCGTTAGC
Organism: Tinamus guttatus; assembly: GCF_059628265.1. NCBI lineage: Eukaryota > Metazoa > Chordata > Aves > Tinamiformes > Tinamidae > Tinamus > Tinamus guttatus. Next base: position 4,580,639 of record NW_028288689.1, read on the forward strand.
ATCTCATTTTTTTAGTTTAGACGATTCAATTGTCATTTATTACCATGGTACTTCTGTTTTTGTAGTTTGCTGCTTGAAAGTTGTAAAATAATAGTCTGTAACTGGGTGAGTTCACCTCCAGTTTAGGCTTTGATGAAAAATGCTTGTGCACAGCATTTTATATGGTGTTTAAAATATCCAGTAAGACTGTTAAAGCTGGCAGTGTTCACGAGAGGCTGTAGCCAACAAGTACATTTTCTAACCTATTTATATGCTTGAAGTTCATAGCACTATATTAGTTTACCATTTTCTTAAAACAATTGAAATTTATTCTTTATGAGTGTATGCAGGCGGCATGATTCTCTATAAAATATGTCATCTGGCCTACGCTAAATTTCTTTTCAAGATTACTATATACCTTTCTGCTCTCCACATGATTCTAGTTAGCTAAAGAAAGCAATTTGAATTAGTTCATAATTCACTCGTGACAAATCTATGTTGCCTCTTCCTTATCTTAGCTTCTTATCATCACAAAATTTATGTTTAGCAATTGGTTCCATGTCATTTGATATCAGAGTTAAGCTGACAGGTCTATTAATTTCCTCCTTCTTCCCTATTCCTCATTTTGTAAATACAGATGCTGTTTCCTGCTCCTTGAGGTGCTTCATCCCCTGCGAAAGTCCTGCAATGATGTCTAATTGGTTTGAGTTTGGGTGGGTTTGGTGGTGGTTTCATTTTGTTTCTTCCCCTTCTTCTCTCTGCCCCAAGCATTTGTTTGAAAGTGGTAGGGTAAGCACTTGGATTCTTTTGACTTGAATATATCTGTTGTGCAAAATTTTTCTTTAACCCATTATGATATTTTCTTACTCTTACTACAATTAAATAGTGTAGAAGTTTTAGTCATAATTTATTTCCAATTTGAAGACAGAAGCAAAATCAGTGTTTTACATTTCCTCCTCATAATCTTTCCTGCACAGCTTGGTTCTCTTGTTGCTTTGTATTTTAAGATTTTCTTTCTTGCTTACTGTTGATGGCTCATGTTGTGCTTTATTTCTCTTCACATTCCTAATCATCAGCAATAAAAATAAAAGTAGATTAGCTTACCCTATTATTGACAGAAACAAAATAAAAAGAAATACTGAGGCTATACAGAACAAATTAATGTATAATCTCTCAAACCAAAAGAGGGTTCCAGTCGTTATAGCTGAACACGTGTGCACATACATACACACTGAATGTATCAAAGATTTTATTATGGTGACTGACTTGGTTTGTTTACTAAGACTTGAAAAATGAATCTTAAATATTCTTCACCTTTCACATGTATGAAATATTCTATTATTTTTGTTCATGCTTTCTGAAAGCTTTTTTTTCATATAGGAGGAAAAACATTCTTGAAAAAGATTTTTTAAAATACATGCTAAATACATATACATGTGTTTTTTTAGCCAACGGGGGAACATTTGTACTTGATCCCTTTGTCATGAAAACATCTAAGCTTCCTCTTGACTCTGTGTGCTTTTTTCACTGAGATTGTTTATGCTTAAATTTAATAGGAAAGGTGTTTTGCTGTAGCAGGCCCTTATGAAAGAAGCATTTTTTTCTTCTCTTGATACCCAAATAGTACTGATGACTTCATTTAAATGAACATGCATGCAATATCTATGAACTTACATGATTCCTGTTCCCATTTTTCAAATTTGAGTTGAAGTTGCATATTTTCCTCCAACTCACTGGAAAATTTGGAAGGTCTATAGTGTAAGTCATGCAGAGAAGCAGAAGCGGAAAAATTCTCACTGTGGTATGGATGTGGATCACAAGTCGGTGATCTGCGAACTACACCTGTTGCAAGGTGAAGGTGTTAAAGTGATTATACTCGTCTTGGACTGCATTGCCAGCTTTACTGTGTGGTTTTGTTGTTTTACTTTAAATCTACTCACTCTTGTAAGATGTTTGCACTAAATTAATACAGTTTAAAAAGTCTGACAGCTGTGGGTAATTATGGTATATCAATCCATGTGCAAACTGATTTATAGATCCAGACCCTTTGCTGGCCCTCCTTAGGAAAAAAAATTTAACAGTCTTGTGATGAATATGTTAGTAATTTCCATGTGATTTTCCCCTTAATGATTATTTAGTTAGCCGTGTTTTTAATAACTAGTAAGGTTCTTTAAAGTATCAATGTCAAGAGTCGACTTTGAGTAGATTTATTAAATATTTTTGGCGTTCATTGAGTTTCTTAGACCATACAGTGGAGTTTTCTGTTCTTGCTCTGGCACTGTGCCAGCCAAGTTACAGGAGCCCATGCTGTGATCTGTAGGATGGAGCTGTTTGTTGCTGTCTCCAGCCACTTACTTAAACCAGCTACTATTCTGTGTTGAATTATCCTTTCAGATTAACCATTTAATGGTAGGAGTTAGATGAGAGATTTTAGCACTAAGTTGTTTTATAACCTTTTTTGTCCTTTTTTATGCATGTTTCAATCAAAAAAAAAAAAAAGATGCCTAGGGGAAGGTGTATGTGTGGGTTTTTTTATGTTTGTTTGTGTTGTGATTTTTCCCCATTTGCCATATTTGTCCATAGGTAGGAGCAACTCAGCATGGAGGTGATGTAGCATGCTGAGAGGCCTGGAGAAGCAGAAGAGGTGGTGAATTCATTTTCCACTGCTCCCTCACAACATTTGCTCATAGGTCTGAGTGCTGCTGCTGACACAGGAAGGAGAGCACCTCAGTCTGATGCCTCCTGCCCTCTGAAAAGCCATCCTGGCAAGAGATTCTGATGTGCGCACAGCATAGTGTCGTCCTTAGGAACCTTTGAGTTCTCCTGTTTTGCTCTCTGAATCCTAGTAATCAGTTGAAATTACTTAGGTACTCCAGTTTTTAAGAGTAATTAGGGAAGTCCAGGACCTTGTGGTTATTAGTTTTATCCCATATTCCTAGGCAAGGCCTGAAATTTTTTCCTTATCAGTTGGTGTTGGGGCATAGCTGACTCTCTGAAGAGAGTCTTTCTGTTGTCAAGCCCCAGCTCAGTTCTGTTAGCAAAACATGAGCGTCTTTGTCAGGAGACTGCAAGGCAAAGAAAGCACTTGAGTCCCTTCAACCCGAAAGCGTGAATCGGCTGCGTGCAAGAAGAGCACCACTTCTGCTGTGAGCCTCCCCACCGCTGGCAGTGTCCGAAGCGGGACACAATTGACAACAGGACAGAAATGCCCACAAAGTGGTGTAGATTTCCATAAAGCCTAGGAGTCCTTCAGGACTCCACTGCTGGTCACCTGGGAGGATGCTTGTACAAGCCTAATGGTTTGTGGAGCCACTCTGCCATTCTGGGGAGTTCAGATATGGTAAGGAAGTAAGCAGGAAGGTGTGCTACAGGGAAGCAGTATAGAAGGAAAATTGGCTAAGAGGATATAAATGCAATTAGGGAGCCACCTTTTCATGACTAGTAAAATTAGCACCCATTTATACATGTTACACACTTGAACCCTTGTTGACACCTGAGGCTGGGAAAATATATCTGCTAATCAAAACATGTAATTATATCCTATGAAGCTGAAGTAACACACCGAATCCTTGCACTTCGTGGTGTTAATGATTTGGGAGGCTCATTTACCGAGTCACCTCAGTTTGTCCGCTCATGCTGCATTTCTGCCCTCCAAAGCAGTGAGAGCAGGGCCATGCTAAAGCAATTAAACAGGAATTGTGTAGAAAAGTGAACATCACGTAGATTGTTAGAGAGTGGTGATACCATGGAAGAGGTAGTCAGTCTCATCAGTAGAAAAAAAAAAAAAAAGCCAAGCAAGATAAATTAAGTATCAGCTTGCTGGAGAATTAAACTTTCTGTAGATCTGTAGGATGGAAGGGAGCTGATGAATCTGATTTCTCAATGGCATGACCTTGAACCCGGGAGGGTTTGTGTCTGCATTGCTCCCAGATGATGGTGATGATCACACACAGAAGCAGTGTGAATTTTTGGCTGTGTTGAGGGCTTCACCAGGCAGAATTGCAGAGAAATACTAGGGTAGAGAGGAAGACTCAGTAAATGTAATGATACAGTTGAAAGGATGAATCTATTTTATTTCACAGCCCAATTCTGAAATAGGTTGTGGACATGAGAGAGATGAATAATCTTAATATAAAAAAGCAAAAGATTTGGTCTGCAAAGAGTAAACTATGTCACTGCCAGTGAAAGCTGTGCTGCTGTAGTTGTCTTTTATCTTGTTTTGTGCATGCAGTTGGTAATAGTTAAACCCATGTTGGAGAGGGGGCACAAGAACGGTTGAATACAAAACTCCATGATGATAAGAAATCAGAACAGAAATGAGGCTATTTGTTGTTACTTTGAAATACTCTTCAGTTTTAGTCCTTTCTTGCATTTCAGCAGAGTTGTGAGGTTAGTTAGATTGTGAAAATGAATGTGAAAAAGAGAAATTCATCTGCTGTAGAACAGTTACCAGTCATCTTTGAATGACTAAATATGTTTTTTAATCATCCTGTTTCTTGATTTATCTTGTTGTTCTAGACTAAACAAACCATAAGAAAGCGAGAAGATTTTTTAACAACTTGATTTTACCACTCCTCAGTTACAGCATTGGTAGATTCAGTGATGTTCAGTGAAAGTACATTCTTGGTTTTTTGTTTTGTTTGGTGGTTTTTTGTTTGTTTTTTTTTGAAAGCTAAGACAATTAAAATTTAAAGAGGAATAAACGTAGTATGTATGGTATTTGTTAACCACAAAGTCCTGTAAAGAACATTGTAATATAAAGATGCATTAAATAAACTAATGTAGTTACATTAACGTATTTAGTATTAAGATCCTTCTTAGAAAGCTGGAAATGAGCAGAAAATTCATTACTTCTAATATTTGAAGGTAAATTAAATCCATACCTCATAGTTCTCTTGATATCTTTATCCTTTCAACTTCATATAAAGCAGATTGCAGCTTTTCTTTTGCATATTGTCTTCGCTATAGGCAATTGAAGTGTTGTCCTATATCCACTTGGATACGTTAATCTCATAACTTCTGGAGGGAGGACTCTTGGAACGTCATGGACGTTTCAGGAAGATACACCGCTTAGGACTTGAGGGGTTGGGTTGAAAACGCTTCCTGCCTATGCCTTGAACTGAAGCTAGGCAGCGTAAACATGTTTTCTGCGCACTTGTCTTAGTGCATTGTTGTTCCCAGAGTGTGATGTGTAGCAAGTCCCAGTTATTTACTCAAAAAAATCACCGTTTCTGTTATTTTAAGATCAAGGACATTGATCTTCTCTCTAGTCTCACTTCTGGTCCTGTGTATGACTTTGTATCATGCAACAGAGAGCTTGTCTGAAGATAGCTTGGATTCTCCTGGTAACATCCTGCCCACTTACTTTCAAGATTACTCTGGCCTATTTATTGCCTTGCTCCTTTTAGGTGGCATATAGAAGATAGAAAGATTGAAATTTTTGTCATAGGTTTATCAGGTCTGTTTTCCAACACAAGCTAGTTTCAAAAGCTATTTTCTGTTAATCTCCATAGCTTCAGGAACTACGCAACACTTGAATTTGAGAAAAAGGAAACAAGATGATGAAAAAGTAATTCTAAGTAGAGGGAAGTTGATTTAGATTAACCCTGAGATTACTTTTCAAGTTCCTTCTATTCTTCCACAATGGACCATGTTTAGGACCAAATGAAATGAGGTACTAAAATATTTGGAGTTTGGATCTCTGTCTTTTGCTTAGAGTACTTTCATGATGCTAACTGTAAAAACGTCAGATTTGTACTCCTCTCCTGGTGTCAGCCATGATTTGTTGCTATAAGTGAACGTTCTTTTAGTTAACATGTTTTATAATCAATGCAAAAAGGCAAATTTGTCATAATCATAGTTTTAGCTTTCATGAAATAAAACATTTCTAATTTCTACAGGCAAGGATGATGTGAAGCTTGTAATTGCCAAAATTAGTGTGAAAAGAAAAAATAATAGTAACTTGAGCATGCACAGATGGTTCAGTGTGTACAACAATGGTGTGCGCTGCCATCGTGTAGCACTGGTGTGTATGTGCACACGTGTTAGCACAGCCAGGGTTTTACCTCAAACGTTTTGTGGGGAATTAGGATTTTCTATGTAACTGCACCGGCTCTTTGCTGGGGTTGGATGGCTGTTGCCGAGCCACTAGAGGCTATTTCAGGATAAATTGACAGCCTGCACTGTATCTTTTTACTGAATCACTTCTATGTATAGAATACTGGTAGTATTTTCAGAATAGCACTTATGATAAGAAAAGGGGGAGAAAAAAAAAAAAAAAACAGACACAAATGGGCCGCTGAGAATTTATTCACAATCCTGTTCATCAAGAACCTTGCCAGCTCAGTGGCTCGAGTGCCTGTTTAGTGAACAGGTAGGGTCTTTTCTAGCCAGGGTGTTTCTCCTCCTCAGAGATAAAAATAAGAGCTGGCGATTGGAGCACGGAGTGCACAGAGCTCAGACAGCTTGTCAGTGCCGAGTCCTGGCCTGACAGCTGCCTTTGGAGAATGCATTTGATAAACTGTGATTGACAAAATGCTTGAAAACTGCACCTTCAAACTGAATTCACAGAGCTTGGGGAAGCAAAAAGGATAAAGTAAGAATAGCTTTATGAGCACACGGAGCTGTCATCAGGCAGCTCTTTGTAAATGGGAAAAACAGAGATCCGTAAGGAAACCTAGACTGTCCTGATATAATTATCATCAAGATCATTACTGTAATTGAGCCTTCATTTGAAGCTAGGGAATTAAGCAATATTTTCTGCTTGTTTATTGTATAAAATTTAATGTTGTGATCAATTCAGTGGTAGATAAGGGGGTGAAACACAAGTTTTAGCCACTAGTTCTTCTGTACTTTTGGAGACCATGTATGAAATTTTATGGCCTTTAATACTATAAAAAGAATATCACAACAGGAGATTTCATTTAACTGACACTACCTTTTTAGTTTGAAAAGACTTAAAAGTTAATAGTTACTGCAAGCTAAACTCACAAATCCCTGGAAAACTTTCTAAAATGTCTTTTGCAAGAATGGAGGCACTCAGAGCTTTTCCTTGGTGGCCTTCCCTCTCCCTCTCTTCTTTTTTTCCTTTTTCTTTGTTATAACTATCATTTCCTTAATTGGTCACATAAAACATTTGCAGTTCTCAAAAGTTAGAAAAATTACCTGCAGAACTTCTGCGTACATGGTGGGGTGATTTTCAAAGTACTTGTATAAACTTGGTTGCAGAAAGCAGCTCTGTTCCGCATGGCAGAATGGGGCAACAGCAAGCAGAGAGCACTGGGCCTTTTGCTCTGGAAATTGCAGTCATTAGACTGAAGTAGCCGTGGATGCATTTGTTGGTGTTCACTCTGTTTCATGTTTGCATTTAAATTCCTGTGGAGGAAGGATAAGATAAAGAGGAAAACAAATGATACTTGGTTGCTCTTTGACTGAGCTCCTATTAGACCTATGAGAGTGAGAGGGAGAGCACTGGGGAGAAGCACCTGTGTATTGTGTAGGGAGCATCATGTGTCCATTCAGTCACCAAGAGCCTTCAAAAGGACTTAACCCTGAGGTTTCAATGAAAACATAAATCACCAGGGAATAACTCACCCTACACTACAAATGAAAAGGAAACTAGGTCACTTGCCACATGACTCAGTATTTGCAGCTGACATAGATTATATTATGGTAGTTTTCACATCCATAAGTATCCTCCTGGTATGTGTAGGACATATTGCCTATGTTTATTTACTCTAAAATATTATCCCTTTTGAGTCATTGTGTCTAATGCTCTCTTTCTAACAGTGCACAGCATGAACTTGTAATACGTTTATGCATGTCTGTCTGAGAGCAGCTGGGTATAAACTGTTGGTTGGTTGAAATGAGTTGCAGCCCTTAAGGCCAGAGTCTCCTCAGCAGTAAGGACATGAGCGTTACCGTTACGGGCCTGTGCTGGGCAGCGAAGGCAGCAGCTGCCGTGGGGTGCAAGGGGAATTGCGGGTTGCTGCCCAGAACTAAGGGGTCTGTTGTTTCGAGAGTGTGACAGCCTCCTGCTGTGCTTGGTGGTTCTCTCTGTAAAATGCTGCAGACAGCGTTTTGGTGCTTGTGAAGCTGTTTGGGAACAGATAGATACTGAGGTGACGATTCTCTGTGTGCAGGGTGTTACCTGTGCTAGTGCAAAGGCAGCAGTGAGGAGCAATCCAAGAACCTCCTGATGCCAAATGGCTGGGAGAGAAAGAGCAGTGAAATCCATGAGGAAAGATGATGGACTCTGAATTGCCTGTTACTTTCCAGGCAAGTTAACTTAGTGCTGCAGTGGGCAATCTGTGAAAGCCCATCTCCATGCTGAGCCGCTGCAGTACAAACAATCCCCGCTCACAGAAATGCGAGCAACTGTGGAAAAATTATGTGCAGAAAAAAAACAGAACTCCTTTCTGCCCTTGTTTAGTCCAATGGAATGGCCTGAGTGGTCTGTTGAATTCTCATCTCTGTGGTTGAAGAAGGATGTAGTAGAAATGCAAATCGTGAGTGAGAGGGGGTGCCCAAGGTCTAGCACAATTTCCTTATGCAGAATGACTTAGCAGTGTAATTATCGTTATTGTAAAAAAACAGTGACTAGCAACGTGGCTAAGCCCTGTGCAGTGGTGAGTGAAAAAAGCACGTGGAGAAGGTGACAAGCGAAATCATCGTTCACTGCTTTTTTTTTTCTGTATGGGAACTAGGCAACATCAAATTCAACTAGCAGGTATCCAAAATGCACGTTTACTCTTGTTTATCTTCGTCCTTAGGCTAGAGAGGAGATCTTTGATCTGATTCACTATAAGCGAATTACTCTTTGTCGAAGAGTGGAGAGTATAAATTTATTCCAGGGCTACAGGCGATCTCATTAGAGAGGCTGAGCTGGTAGTTGATAAAATTTGAGGACTAGATTTGGCCTTAGTATTTTTTCTTTCTACCCACAAATAATAGAGTAAGGCTCAATTTGTGTACTCTCATTTTTTAAGATACTTGTTCATGGTTCTTCCATATCACTCCGTATCACTCCGTATCCGTATCACAAGCAGAGATGACCAGTAATTTACCACAGTACTTGAAGGCTATAATTTGGTTTTGCCACCAAAGAAGTTGCCATAGGAAGACAGCAGTGATCAGATGTAAAAGTAGATCTGTAAGCATTGAAGACTCATCAATTAACTGACCATAAGAATTTAAAAATAAATAATCTTTAACTTGAGTATAGCTTAGTATCTTTCTCAATGTGTAGTTACATTATTATTTCTCTGTATCTGTTGCTATTTTTCTGGGAGCTTTGTTTTTTCCTCGTTTGTTTTTTTGAGGGTCTTATTACTAAACATTGGCCTCAGTCCCCAACCCTCTACGGGTACTGAAACTTACTTCTTTTTAGTTTTTCTTTAGTTACAGATGAGCTAAATAGGGTGAGCTGCTAGAGGCATGCAGGATGCTCAAAGCGTGGGGGTGTTTGGGGCACTGACCACACGGGGCTGCTGTCATGGCTGCACCCAAGTCTTCCTTGCGCTTTTTGTCCATGTGCCTTAGCTTTGCACTGTGCATTTGGCAGAAGAAATGCGTGGTGCCCATTCAGACTGTGAGGGGCTGCATGCCTCCAGGCAGGGGATCCGTTCATTTGGGACTGCTGCGTGGTATTTGATTGAATGATTCTTATATCTAGTAACAGCAGTGTGTTTTTTTCAGCTCTGTGTGGCTTAGCTCTGAGGAAGGAGTCTCTTGGGAGCAGGCAAAAGTCTTTGGTTCTCTTATCTATCTAATCACATATCCCAGCCCACTATCACCCATGCTTGTGACAAATGGAGTGGTTTCCTATGTATGGGTTGCCGTATATGGGGTGAGCAGCATGATCCTGGATGTGGATGACTTTACTCCGAGTTCTGTCTTGGAGACTTTGCATTAGTTAAGACAATTCATTACTTTTTTCCTATTTTTCTTTATCCTGTATGAAGGAATGACCGATTCTTTTTGTTGCTGTTCTTAGTGCCCATTCTGTTTCATGTGTTCTGTTTTAGTGGCTCTTTATCCTATAAACCTGGTTACAGTAGAAGGTAATTAAGCTTCCAGATGGCTCTAGTAAGAGCCTATGCATTCTACTAGACTCAGTTTGCAGGCACAGTCTTCATGTGGTGATGTTCATTGCTGCATTTCATTTAAAGATTTGGGTCCCATGGAGTGCATAAACCAAGCCAAGATATTTAGAAGCAGAAACCTTTAGTTTTATAGAGGCCAATTCAGATGGCTTTCATACTGTTCTGTCTTCTTTGAAAGAGGCAAAAAAGGATATGTTCTAGTACCTTAGCACTATTAGAGTAACATGCTTATAAACTACTTGGAATCTCTGTGTAGACATATATATTTGGAATTAAAGGGGACTTAATTCAATTTTGAAATAAGACAGGTTGAAACCATTTAATTCGACCTAAGTAAATCCACTTGAAATTTAATTTTACTTTAAGTTCATAAGTGCAGACAAGCTTTACATTTCCACAGGGAAACAGGCACTCCTATGCACATCTTCCGAGGGCTGATCTAAATCATGCCTGTCCCTGCGACTCTGAGGGTGCTGCAGCATAGTAGTACTGCTTTGGTTAGTTATTAGGAAAAGGGAAGGCAAAATAAAGCAATCTGTCATTTTAAGTGCAGCACAGTTTTCTCTCTATAGCTAATTACTTGGTTGATTTGGTTGCGTAGGAGACTCTAGCGATGCGCTTGGAAAACCTGACTTCTTAATTAAGTAATACTTAGTACTAGTTAGGTCATGATGAACATGTATGTGAGGGAGAAGACCTTGTAACTGCTGTTCTGTAGCGCGGGAGGAGGAAGCTGGTGCATTGGCTGTTGAGTTCACTGCACTAGAATGAGCTGCTGTGAGGGCTCAAACTCATAGTAGAACACTTTGCAGTATTTGTCATTCTTGCATGAACATTTGGAGAGGTCTGAACATATGTAAATGTATACTTTTAAAGGAGAAAAATGTGGGTTGTCGATGTTTTGTGTTGGAGGATAATTTGGTTTGAGACATACATGCGCATACCGTTCTCTCTAAAGTTGGTGAATGTACTTCAGGGGACGGAAAAATTAGTGTGATTCTGGAAATGGCTCAAAACATTGGATATAAAACGTGCATTAGGCCATAAGAGAAGAAGCTCCACTGATAGAAACTGCAAAGTTCTTTTACTGCGGAACTGCTCTTTTTCTGATAGGGTTTTGCATGATTTTTTGTCTTACTAATTTTTTTCTGATGTCTTCATCATCATTATTTGAATGCGTATCAAAAGTACAGTACTTTTTATTTAGTATGCTTTACCCAGAATATATGGACAGAATATGGGGACATAAAAACATGGAAAAAAATAAAAAGGGAGATCTTGAAGAGAACTCGTAGCTTTAGGCTGCCCAATATCGAGATAGTGTTTTGTCAAATGCTTTGAGTTTTGTCACGTTCCTTCAAAAGCGTAATGATCAGTAATAAATGGCTATCAAATATCAATGATCAGGGAGGAAAGTGCTACTGGAGGAGACATTTTAGATGATTGAAATGCTGGCTAGAGAGATCATGGGAGAGAGATGGTCCCAAGGGACCCGCGTAGGTAAGCGCTCCAGGAAGGGAGGGAGGCTCATAAAAGCAACAAGGTTTTGTATTGTAAAAGTACCATAAACTGTACGTTAGGAGCTTAAAGGGGGGAACGTGTACTACCTGATTGGAAGCCAAACTCCCAGTGATGCCTAGTGGGAAGCCTGGAAAGCCTAGATCCAGCACAGCCTGGCTAACCTCATGGCAGAGAGAATTCCTAGTGCAGAGTTGGGAGCAGCCGGAAAAGAGTGAGCAGAGCAGAGGAGCAGTAGGTGCGTGTGGAGCAGTTACTGGGGCAGGTGTTAGTGCAGCGTGGGGGCCCGTGGCGCTCCTGCCACTGACCAAAACCGGGAACGCCAGCTCTGCTGCGACCCTGCAGCGCTGGGGGGGATCACATACACGTTAACAAGGAACAGTCTGAGGAGAGCAGCGTTTGGGATGGGAGAGGAGGAAACCCAGTGTTCTCGGTACTGTGGGAGACAAGTAGCTGGTGTGAGCATTGTGCACACCAAGGAAGTCTGATTCAGGAACGACTGTATTTCCATTTTCTCAATTTTCAAGAAGTATTGCTGGTATTTACACTACTATATAAAATTAATTGTGTCAACATTGAATTTGGACCAAAACAGGAGCCAGCAAGTTGAAAATTGTGATTCATCTATCTTTGAGAGCAACCTGGACCTCAGACCTCTGCCCACAGCTTTCCTGGGAATGGGGCTTCCTGCAGGTTGGAGCAATGGGCAGGAGTAGGCAGGCACAGCCACGCAGCTTCCACTTCGTCCAGATGTGAGGGGTCGTGTGTGTTAGAGCCTGAAATTAACTTAATGATCTAAAGATTCACTTAAGATTTTTTTTCTTTCCCCCCTAATTTTTGACAAGGCCAGAGATTGTAGGTCATAGTTTATTCTTTCCAGTCTGATAATTGCAAAATCCATTACTATCCCTTTGAGATTTTTTTTTATAAAAGACTGTACTAAATCTGAATAAAAGCTTAATAAGTAGATTAGTTAGAACAATAGTCCTCATGAGGCTGTTTGATTCTGAGTGTAACTGCCAGAGATAACCCTAAATGCAATTAGGTTTAACTCCCCGCGAGTGTCAAAGGAAGGTAATACCCATGGAGGCTTCCCTTCACATTACATTGTTTTTTAAAAGTGTCTCAACATTTAAATTATTCTTTCCTCTGGGCATGTTTTTTTCTTTTTTCTCCTTTTTTTTTAATAGAATCATTGGAGCAACAGAACTTGAAAACTTTTTAGGAAATTTGTTTTAGATGTTTTATATCAAAAAGAGGGCTGTCTCAGCTTCCTTGGGGGGAAGAGCTTGTCATCCTCATCTGTGCTCTTTGTAATAGTAAGGATCAAAAGTCCCAGCTACAGATAAGGGCAAAGAGAAAATAGAGCCTTCACTAACGTGCGCAGGTTTCTGAAGGATGATGTGCTAGAGCCTTGATGGATGAACTGTCAGTGGATTAGGTCTGTTTTTCGTCTTGAATCTAAAATGCAAGTAAAACTTCTATTAAAAAAAAAAAAAAACTAAGACATTAAAGACCTCTGCCATTTGCATATTATAGGCTACAATAAGACAGAAGCAGTAAAACTGCAAACCACCCAGATTTGTTTAATTGTATGTATCACAAAACATCTTATTGTATTTAAGATTTTGGCCTGTTTTTGTAAAGAGCAGCTGAGTACATGTGCCCACTTATATCTGTGCCTTTTTTGTATATTCCTACACATGTATATCTGGAAATAATTTTATTTGAGATAATGGTATTTGATAACCTGTGATCCTTCAGCCACTTTTATTTTTCTTCTGTTTAAAAATGCATTCTTTTTTCTACATCCCTATCTAGTTGTTAGTGTTATGTATTTCCTCCTCCCAATCTTTGAAGCAGGAAGGTAGATAACACTAATTCTTGGGATACTGGAAGACTTAGTAATTTTCTACATGTCATTAGACTAGAAATAATTTTATTACTTATGAAAGAGGAAAATCAGCCTTCCACGCAGAGGAATTTCTTGATATCTTGAGGAAAAAAAAAAAGTCTTTTTTTGGATGTAAGTATAGAGAAATAATACTGCTAAATCTGCTGAGAGGAAGCCTTTGCATTACAAATCTATGCTGATTAAAACTTTGTGGTATAGCGAATACCGTATTTTTCACTTGTTAGTGCATGAGCATAACTTCTTATCTGCAGAGTTTTATTATTCATCCCACTGTCACTATGCTTTCTTACAGAAACTTCTCATCTCTTCTCGTGGTTTTAAGAGAAGAACCTTTATGAAGTCTAAACTTAAGTTCTGCATTGTCAGGAAGGCATGCATGCCTATTCGTGTGGCAGTGGGACAGTGGAGTTGAGGAAGAAAACCTTTACATGTATGAGATGGAAAAAAGATGACTTTCATACAGCCTTACTGGTGATCTAATGGATAAATATTGCATTCAAGACCAGTTATTAGCTAGAAACTTTCGAATGCTAAGCATATAGGCTAAAAATATTGTTTATGCCATGTTAAACTGTTCCACAGACCTTTTCATGTATTTTTTTTCTATTTCTTTCCACAACACACAAATAGAAATAAACCTTCAACAAAAAATAATGGGTGTTAAGATGATTTTGGCAACAAGAAGATAACTGCCTTCTGTATCTATTTCAAAGGTACAGATAGGACAGATAACACGAGGATAATTCCCACTTGCAGGGAGGAATTTGAGGGTGGGTGTAGCAATAATTTGACACAGTTTCAGTTCTTTATATGTATTCATATAGGGAATAGATGTGTTCATATATGTATAGTTCTATCAAAATAACAAATGGAAATTTTACTCCCTACCTGAAAATTCCTTCCTTGCTTTTGAATCAAAAATTGGTGTCCTTAAAACTGAACTAATTAGGGATGAGCCAGAATAGATAAGGCTTATGAAGGTGGCTGGTCATCCTGCATCAAAATTTAATTTCACCTGTGGCAAAGGGGCGCTTGAGCAGTTTGGTGTAGTCTGTCTGGGTTTTAGTGTTTGTAAAAAGTGTAGCTTGTCAGTTTGAAAGATTTTTTAGCCTTGGAATCATAATGGTAAACCCAAGAGCTCTTACTTTTTCAGATCATTTCAGCTGCAGATATTTTAGGTTAGAAACATCTGTGTTCCTGGTTTTTTGCACATATGTAGTTAGTCATCTTAGGTTTTCAGCATATGCCACCTTCTTCCCTGCCGTTTTTGATCTGAGCGTTGGTGTTGCTTTAGGATATGCAGAACATATTTTCAGTGTTGTATCTGATCATTTTGGGTGCAAGATGACATTATTAATTTATAAAGTGATTGAGTGTTTGAACCCGAGACGTGCCAAAGAAACTTAGTGAAGCTCTTGAAGAAAACGAGGAGCAAGGAGGGAAGTAGCCATGTGCTCATCATTAGGCTTCTGGTCATGCTGGGCTGCATAAGGAAGTCCATGAGCATAAGTAAATAAAGCGAGGGAGGTTGCATTTATTTACTACCTCTGAAAACTCCCTTTGTTAGTATTGAAATTCGATCCTGTTAAGTGGATTTTGTGCTTTGCTAATTTGAGAGGTCTCCCTAATTACTTGAAGTAGTTAAATTCCACGTATATTTGAATTAGCTAGGACAAGCAAAAGAAAGTTGAGTAGCTTTAATTCAATTGATACGTTGTCTGACACATTTTGTATTAATTTATCTTCTCAGGACTTGAGCGTTTTTAAGGGACAAAAAGGCTTATTTTAACTATCTATTAAAAAAGATGTTATTTGGAAAAAGAAGACACACATGCAGACAACCCGCAGGCCAGGTTCTCCGGTTGTCCAGCAGTGCATAGTGCCAAAACAAGGAGTAACACAGCTCCTGTCTCGGGCAGATGCAGAAGGAGCCTGGCTGTGGGCTCGCAGTGCAGAGTCAGCACGCTGCTCCCGTGGACACCACCACTGCAAGTGTCCGTTCTCTACACGTAGCCAGAGTCTAGTTTTACATAGTCAAACTTCTCTTTTCAAAGGTGATAATGTGCTACTAGAGGACCCATGAGTAGTACATTGAAAATAAGAGTATGATACTACGGTGCCATATGTGTGGAAAATGCTCATGGACTAGAGGTTAAAATGAAGCACTTGTATCAAGCAAGATTTTTGGTGACTGGACCTCCCAGGATCTTGGTAGCGTTTTGGAGAGATGTTGCAGTCGTTTCATGATCATGATAGTAATGAGTTATTTATTCCTCCTGAAAGGGAAGAAATCACCAGTACTACCGCTGCCCAGCATGCATGTTTATATTTCATTGATAAGAGTTATGAATTTCTATATAATAGTATTGTATTTTTTAATTATTCTGGAATACTTTGGGTGGGAGGAGGTGAACCATTCTAAGATATTTTCCTCTTTTAAACCAAAAAGGAATGGAATAGAAGAAAATGAGGAAAAAGAACTGACTCTAAAATCTATTTATTTTATTTTATTTAGATTTTCACACACACCTTTCTGAGAAATTGAAAGACAGACAGACAAGCTGGCAGCAGCTGGCTGAGACAAAGAACTCTCTAATACGTAAGGTTTTTATCTTGCTTAAACTGTATTCCTTGTAATTGTGCACCTAGTTAGAACATGTGGGGTTTGCAGTCAACAGTCTGATTCTGTTTATGTTCTGCTTATTTTATATTGTGGGATTTTGTTTTCCTCTTGGGTGTTTATATTGTGTTGAAGAAACTTCATCCCTCTTTCTTTTACTGCTCATTAATTTATCTTTTGTTTTTGAATATTACATCCCTGCTTGAAGTTAAGGGGATTTTTATAGGGGATCTTCATTGAGTGGTGAAGGACTGCGAGCTTGTGTTGCTTTGAGGGACTGGACACTTGCCATGGAGAGAGAGCTAAACCGTGGAAGAGATGTCAGATCTGGGGGCATACAGGCATAATTAAACCACCATGGTACCTAGAGCTAGCTGTATTTTTGGGGGGAAAAAAAAAGTAATTTCATGCTTTATCCAATTAGCAAAAATGTGCTTGTGAGATACGCTGCTTCAGACATTCTTGAATCTGGATTTTTCTAATGAGAGATTTTGTGATAACTGTGTTCATCTTGAGTCTTGATTTGCATTTTTATTTTGATCTAAGAGCTTCAGATTGAAACTGTCACCCTGAGTGTGACACTGAAGCCCTTTATCTTAGGGACTGTGTAAAACACAATCCAACTTTCTTTTTTTTTGTAGAGAATTACCTTGGACAATTTTTGTTAAGGTATTGTTATAACCCCCTTCCCAAGAACAAAATAGGTAGAGCTCCCATGGGAGCAGTGTTTAAAGAAAGACTGTGATATTCTGCTTTTGTTAAAAGAAAAATGTAATTGGCTATAGAAATATAAGTCCAAAGACATAGTAAAGAAATGACTACAAAAGCAGTGATTCAGCAACATCCTTCTCCTGATGTTTTCATTCACGGGATATGTGCAGTTATTCTAACTGTCATATAACTTTTTTAATTTCCTTGGAGCCTTTTCTTGTAACTTCTTTTGTCCTCAGTGCTGCAGTTTTTGCCTTACATGTGGCTGGGTAATGAGATGAAGGCTGGATCCTGATATTTCCATCGTCTTTCCTTGCTCTGTAGCCATCACCTAGCGCACACATGGAGATAACTTTGGATTTGGGCCCTTCATTTCAGCACTGAAGTAAATGCCTTGCTGAATTATGACCCGACCAAAAATAATAATCTCCATACTTAATATCTAAATGAAACACAGTTTTCTTTTTATCTCAGTTTGATTTTTCTGATGTGTTTCCTTGTTGGTGTTTGTTGGTGGTGAAGTCTTGCAGATAGTGTTATGCTTTAAATATCAAACAATGATGAAGCAAATCCTGGGATAGTGCCGTATAACCAATGATAAATTCTGGATAGTTACAGAGCATCTTTGACCCTCTTCATAGTCAGTGTAAGCCAAAAATGCTTGGTATGTTTTAAAACTAGGGGAAAGGAGCAATTTTTTTTTTTCTTTCTGATATTTGTTGTCTTGAATGTTTTTTCTGTTCCCTTTCTTGGAAGAAAGGGAGCCAGAGGCTGCTATGTACTGCCAGAATGGGGATGGAAAAGAAAACGATGTAGAGAATGGAAATGATATGGTATATACCCGTGCATGGTGCCTGGGTGTTAGTACAGTGAGTTTGGCACAGGCAAAAGGAAAGTTTTATCATTGGCCATGTTACATCAGCACTAACTTGGGTGCATTTTCCAGGATCACAGAAGAACTTGGTGTGTGGTTTGAGAAGGTCAGTGTAATGGAGGCCTGTGGTTTTCACTGAATAATGAAGAATAAAACAAAATGATCTATGCCTTGCTAAAGGTGCACTCCATCCTGAGATACAATAGTACCCAGTGCTGTGCAGAGAAATTCTTAAACTAATTTTGGGAAGTTGCGTATTGAACCACAGTTAAATTAAGTAAAAAGGGTTTGGGTTTTATCCTGCCATGCTTGTCGCATTTGGAAACAAAAAATGACTGGTTGTATGGGGCTTGGATTTAGGTGCATGATCTCTGTGTGGAATGGACTACAAAATCATCAGTGAGCCCAGGAAACTGGTGTCTGGTAATCTTCAAATGTAAATGCTTTGCATTGAATCTTTTTTTAAATACGGGTGCATACTGTGGGTAAAGCAAATCTACATGGGGCAAACCCCATAATAATTCTGCTTGAATCACAGTAGTGATGGATTGAGTTCCCTCTGCTGTTTTTCTTGTAGATTTGCCTTTGCTGAGGATTGTATGGCCTTTTGGGGCATTGGAGGAGTGTTTTTGTCCTTTAATTTAAATTCTTGTACAAAACAGATAAGCAAAAATTGTTTGTATCTTGGGATTTTAGCATTGATTTCTTGAGTAGGCAGCCCCAGGTTTAACAATTACTCTTCTTGCAACATGCTGTTTCGTTAAGAAACAAACCACTAGCGCGTGTAAACTGCAGAGCTGAAAATGCCTGAAAAATAAAATAATGAGCGTAAGAAATTCTGAGGGGAAGATGCTCTTGTGCATTCTGGGTCCTTGCAGAAAACAAGCCGGGGTTGCACCAGGTGTCCCTTCTGGGGGCAGCTCGGTACTGGTTACAGAATTCATCCCAAAAATGCTGGTATTTGAACTTGTGAAATTTGTTTGAGAAACAAAACAGATAGTAGCTCACCTTTCAATATACTAGCAAAATACTCTTATCGTGTCAGATTTATATGATCCGATCTCCTGTGTATTGCACCGTGTCCTAGAAAACTGGAAAGCATGAAAGCAAGCGCTTATATTTAAAGGAGCTCTGTGACAGCTTATAAAAAATAATTTTTCACTTTTTGCACTAGGCCTCCACCTTAAACTGATTTGTTGAAATAGGTGGTAATTTTTAACACAAGCAGTGACAAAATAAACACCATCTGCTAGTGTTGACTCTTTCCATAGTATTCTCATGCTGGGTGATTTTATTTCACATTTTTTCAGAAATAGTTAATGGCACATCTGCTGTGTGTTAGAGGTGCATTTTGGGTGATTAAATGTGGACATAAGCTTAGGGAAAATGAAACTCCTTCAAGAAACTGGGAGGAATACTAAGCTATCAAAACAGCTTCTTAAAATGTAGTTATGTTGATTCCTTCCCTTATATCTTATATTCATTATCCAATCAAAAATATAAAATGCATATTGATTCTCATGAAGAACCCGATTATCACCCAGAACTTGTCATTTAGTCTTTATTTTTTTCCCCGAGACAAAAGTCTTTCCCCAAGGTTTTCTTAACCCTCTAGGCAGGCTTAGTTTTCATCACGCACCTGAATCGGGGGCTGTCCAAGTTTCAAATGTCACGTGGGGTCTGTCAGACTCGTTTGCGTGGAAAAGGGGTGTTTAAGGATCTAGGCTGTACAGCGCTGCCACTGCCAATGCAAAGCAGAAGCACCGAGGTGTATCTCCAAGGCCACTTGAACACTGCACAACAGAACTGTGCGTGCGGGGATGCGCGGTGCGCTTCCGTGCCTCCCAGGAGCAGGAGGTGTTCCTGCCGCCCCGCTCAGGAGGCTGCTTCCCTCCCGCGCAGGCCTGCAAGAACAGGCCGGTCACCTGGGGTCTCCGGCTCCTCAGAGACGGTGGTTTCTCGGTGGTTTGTGCTGTGGCGTGCTTTGCTGTCCTTGTTCGAAGCTTTCTTCCCTTTGTCCCTCCTAGCAGTCTCTGCCACAATTACTGTGGTTGCTTCTACCTTTCCTCCCTTGGTCAATGGTATGAATTCTTTGAAGCAGCAGTTGCCTTTCAGCCCTCGGCTGTGTGTATTAATGAGCATAATGAGCTACCCTACAGAGGCCAAGCAATTAGGCTGTCAGACCCGTGCTTACTGTGCCAGACGACATGTCCTGTGCTTTGAGTTATGTAAGAAAGTAGATTTCAATAAATCCAAAAGCTCTATGACTGAATCTCCCTATGACTGGGCGGGAACATAATTTTAAGAATTTGAGGTAGAAATTAAAGCCACAGCTTGGAAAGCTTAACGGGGACTTTACGCAGTCTTACTCTTTCGTAGCTACAAGAGTCTGTGATTACATTAATTTATTCTGTTAGGTCTAAACTTTAAAGAAGTAATGGAAAAATGAATTTAATATCTTCTCCTCCTGCCTTCCCCCTCTGGCCAGTGGCATGAAACCCTAGTTCTTCTTTTTCTAAGTAAATGGGAGTAAATGAAACTGTGTACAGTTCAAACAGAGCATTAGATATAGAGATACCTAGACCATATACAGTCTTTTAAAATATATTTCTTTTTCTTTTTTGTTGGATGTCCCTTGACTACATTAGAAATGGAAATATTTTTAAGGGTAAAACCCTATTCTTATAGCTATTTTAACACTTGTATTCAACTTGAGTCAAGTTGAATCAAGTTCAGTTTACTGTTTAGTAATGAATGTGGGGGGAAATAGTAGCCTATCTGTGAAGTAATATCTGATTAACATTAATTGTTCAGGTAAAAGGAAAAACTAAAACATGTGATGATTGCCCTTAGTGGATTTTTCTCTCTACTGAGAGCAAAGTACTTAAAAATCAGAGTGAGAAATCATGCGAGTTGCACTAACTGCAGGCATGTAATAGTGAATAGTGAAGTCACCCCATGTTCTTAGGCAGTGATAAACACATTTGCATAGGTTAGATAGTTCCTTTACATACCTTTTGACCTGATACGTGCAAACATTGAATTTATGAGTTAGCAAACCTCTTTGAAAGACAGCCTCGAGTATACGTGTGATCATTTATGTTAGTTTGAAGCGTTTGTCAAACTGCTCTGCATGAAATTAGGGAAAAGCATCTCTTATTTATTCATATGTCTTGTGAATAAAGAGGAAGGAAAGAAGTGAAGTTTTTATATTGGTGTGTTTGGGCTCCCTAGTTGAGGTTTCATTGCACCCACTGCTGGGCTGAGAGGGAGGGGAGTTGCCGAGGCTGCTTGTATAAATTCGTCGAGCTCTGTTTCAAGGTGATTTTCTGGTATCCATCACCAACTGGAAATTGCTGTGTTCTAAACTGGATCCCTGCCTTTGGCAAGTTTCTTGTGTTCTCTAGAGCAATATACTCTATACATTACAGATATTATTATATTGCATTTAATATGGAGAAAGCGTAAATTATGCAGTATTGGTTTTAGCAGTAAACTATTTTCAAATATTTAATTTCTGAACAGCCTATTATTTTACAGTTTATTTTCTATGTTAAATATTTTACGTTTATAGTGCATAACTGCATTCAGAAGTGGAAGGCCAAATATTTTGCTAGAAATGTAGATAGCAGATGGGACTTGTGTATGTGAAGAATAAGTTCTGCTTGGGATAATGTGCCATGGTGTGGTGCGAAGCTGAGACTTTCACAGCGTGTTTCTTAATAGCTCTCTTACTGCAATGAGTTGAATATTTTCCACCAACTTTGCAATATTTCTTTTCCTGCTATCCTTCATTGATATAGCTGGCAATACATATTTCTTCAAAATTGCTTGCCCTGAAGAGGATCATTAGGAGTTGGTATGTGATTCCAGAACATGCTTCGGAGGGAGAGGACCAAGTTGTTTTGCTCTATAATCAGAATTTGACCATACTGTTTGTACACTGTTCACTTTTTACTTAGAATGGAAGTCTTGTTTGCAGTCCAAGTCTGATGCAGGAAAATACTCTCTCTAATCCCATATGGCTTGAGCTACCGGGTCCCATTTAATGAAAATACTGAGTGCTGTGCTGGTCCCCAGAAGCTCCAAAATGACTTAAGCTTACTGACATAATCTCATTTAAATAAATCATAGGGTTTTTTTTTTTCTAAAAACAATTTGGAAGTGAGCAATAGCAAAGCCTCGAAGACTAAATATGACCCACTGGTGCAGACAAGTCGGGCGGCAATTTCCTTTGGCCACCAGAGCTCTCCAGGTGGTATCTACCAAGCAGACACTCTTCAGCCCTTCTTTCAGTGGCCACAACTGCATAAGGCTGCTCCGCTTGCAAGAGTCTGAAGAGCAAACGCTGCAAACAGAGGCAGAATTGCAATGATACTTATCACAGGCTGGGGAATTTCAGCTGGATTTTGGGGAATTGAAGAAAACTGGTTAGCACCGGCATGCATCGCTTCCTTCATTCCCTAAAGTGGGAGTAATATGAACAGCACTGGAAATGTTACATGTTCCAAAAAGGTGGTGGTTTTCCTTCACTTGCCTTGTAAGACGATGTGCTTCTAAAAACACACACGGCTGGGAGAGATCAAGTCGTCGCAAAGCTATGTATTAGTTAATAGAAAAGGACAGAAATATCTTAAATGCAAGTACAAGTATATACTAAATATCTGTAGAGTTGCATACAAAATCATTTTCCAGTTGGAAAGAGGAGTAGAATCTGAGGAATCTTTAAATTAAGAAATGTATTTTAAAAGCAAGTGCTCTTCACCTTCTAGGTTTGTAAGTGAAATCATTCCTGAGCAGGACTGTAGTTTAGCTGGTTTGACTGGGGAGATTTTGTGCCTATTTGGGAAGTTTTGCAGTTCAGCAGGACTGGGAAAGGGAAAGTCCAGGATGTCAGGGTGGGAAGGGAAGAGGCGGTGTGATTGAGCAGGCATTAAACCAGTTTCATGATCGCTTTTCTGTGGTTGGTGGGGTAGAGACATTACCATAGCTCAGACTTCCTGGATAAGACGATTTCTTTGTGATTTTAGCTTTATCATGAAAGTATGGGTGGACTGAGTTTAGGGTAGTGAGGCTTCTAAGTAAATTTTAGACTTATTTCCTAGAAAATGTATATTAAAAGTATGGAGGCATTGTATTTATAGAATGCTTTTAGCTTTATTTTTCTTTTATGGAAAACATGTTATTTAAATTATTTTATCTTTCAGTGTGGGATCAAATAATTGTATAATTTCTGAGAATGATTTGAAATTGTTTGCTACTTAAATTATTGATATGTTTCAAATGTAATGCTTCAAATGAGATGCATCTGCTTCATGTCAGGCAAGCTCATGGGATGTTAATAATTGCTGCACAGAACAGAATAAGAAGCAGCACTTGGAGTTAATGTATATGTGAATATAGACTTCAGGAGGGTAGAAAAGACTTTTCTGTGTCCTTTATAGCAGGAGTTTGCATGTGCTGGAGGAGGGTAGGGGCAAGGACTCATCCAAAACATTTTTTCTAGCTGTCTTTCTTTCACTGTAGTGTTTTCAACAAATGTCTCTGCACAGCGGTGTCCCTGTGTTTTACTAAGCGATAAGATCCCCTCAAGTTGAGGGGTCTAGTATGTTTTGCTAGATTCCGCTCACGGTGGAGATGGAGTGTGAGCTTCTGCTGCAAGAACGTATCTTCCATTCTAGACCCCAGGGCTACCGCGGGATTTCCCACAACATGCACACGTGTGCAAGTGTTACACAGGGAATGTGTAGAAACGTTTGCATCTGTTGTCAGTTGAAAGTACTAGGGTGACCAGCAGTGCATCAAGGAAGGTCACTTCTGCCATTTCTGACATGCATCTTTTCTCTTTCACCTCAGAGCGTATTGCAAAGACTACTCATTTGCAGGGACTTACCTGAGCTTAGAGTTAATTGGAGTCACCAACTTTCAATAACCTTTACATAGATAGACCACTTGAATATAGAACGTGTTCGAAATCTGGAAAGCTATGTTGTGTTTTTATTTTATTTACGCTTTTAATAAATAGAGTGGAATGGCTTCCTGTAAGCCTACCAAAAATAAATAAGCAAAATAAAGATATCAGTCGTTCTCTCTAAGGCCTGTCGACTTGAAGAATTATTGAGCTTCCTTGCTGAGGAAGAAAGTAAGCATGGGAGTCTATGGAAAGTTATTATTTATGTATAATCTATAGGTTTGAAAGATATTGTTCCATTTGTTTTCATATGTTTAAATCCTTGGAGGTTAACTGTTTTCTTGAGTTTTAAGGACTCCTGAGAAACCATCATCATTAAGCTGGTGTTAGTTTTAGAAGCACCCTATGCAATGTGTGGCATTCTATGCATCCTTTTGAGAGAGAAACCCGGGGCAGATTGCTGTCTGGCTTCTCTTGACCTACTCTCTTTTTATTTTTCATGGATATGCAATAAATTTACCCTGCCTACATTTCTTTGCATTACCAGAAGCAAACTAGAAATACCTTTAAACCTGACTTTTGAAATAAGATGAATAGTGCATGTTATGTGGTTTCCTCTAGATCATTAGGCCTCTAGATACTGGTTAACAAACCAGTATCTAGATTAACAAACGAGTATCTAGATTCCTACAAACACCCTTTCCTGCAAGTATTCTAGTATTACTGTCAACTAATATGTAAATTTTTGCAGATGCAGCTGGACAGACTAAAAGCAGTGTTTGTGTGAATTGCCAGGTTTCTTTTCACGTGTATTTTGTGTATTGTTGACATAGTCCTCAAAGATCCTGCAGGTCTTTTCCAACCATAAGGACTCTGATTCTCTGATCTGCTGGCCGTTGCTGGCGTTAGCCTGGCTGTGGATGGTGCCACCACAGGGTCCACCGGTGGCAGCGTGAGCAGATACTGCACCTTCAAGTGAACGTGAAGGACTGCAAAGCTGCGCTGCAAAACACGTTTCATTTCCTATATGGCCATGTCAAGGGCCACAGAGTATAATTTAATCTATACTAAGTATAATTCAAGTATGCTAAATAAGTGCAACATTGAATGTAGAGGAGTAAATGAAGCATTGAACATACTCGTTGCAATGTAACATCGTAATGAAATGAAGTATTTACTTAAAAGAAGCCCAGTGTATGCTCTGTATTGGATTCAGCCAGCCAATTAAGGGACCCAACACTTAACAGACTAGAGGTGAAAAATAATCAATAACCAACAAACCGTGCTGCTAGAAAGCCCTCTGTACATTGCTTCAGGCAGCCCTGCTCCAGTTCGGTGCAGAAGCAACGCGCGTAAATAAGCAAGATTTTCCTGCAACTGCTTGAGGACAGTGTCTACCTTCCTACGTAATGCTGCCTAATACATTCTTTTTTTAGTTGCTTTTGATTTATTTTCCTTTTTTGAGTTCCAGGAGCTTTTGAAGCATACCACTTTAGATTCACATGAATCTGCGAAGGCTTATGTTATAGCAAGGAGATTTACTTCTGCAGTTGAGTCAGGTGGTGGTTTCCTTGACTTTTTTTTTTTCATTTATTTTAGATTTTTTTAATTAATTTTTTCCTTCTCTTCAGTTATATGCATTTGAAATAAACGCGCTGAAATTCTAGCAAATGAGATTCTGAGTGTATGTATA
This sequence comes from Tinamus guttatus, assembly GCF_059628265.1. NCBI lineage: Eukaryota > Metazoa > Chordata > Aves > Tinamiformes > Tinamidae > Tinamus > Tinamus guttatus. Next base: position 4,605,963 of record NW_028288689.1, read on the forward strand.
ATGTGATACTGCTGATATTTAAGTTAAAAGTTTGAATTCAGAATGTTAGTTTTAGAGAGAGTTCTGCTCAGACATTAGTTTCTGTTTCTTTGTTTTACTGATTGGCTCACAGCTGGGATTTCCTATGTACCGATGACACTGGATATCATATTTTGAACTTGTGCGTATTCTAGATACTGTTTTGACTACATATTTGCTAGGATGTAGCCATTTAAACATTTCTAGGGTGTTGCATCAGTTGACTTCTAACCGATTTCGTATGCTCTATATAAATGCAAGTTTTATAATCTTCCTTGTAAGTTTGACTCTACTTAAACATTTGCAGCCCTGCAGTTCCATAGCTTGGCAAGAGGGTTCAATCTCACTTAGAATTTCCAGCTAGATGTATTACATATTTTACATCGTAAGTAGTAGCAAGAGGGAGTATTTGATGCAGCATTGGCACTTGATGATCTCTGCTGTTAAAGGTGGCATATATTTCAGTCAAGTGGATGTGATAAATAGCTTGTTTGTTTGTTTCATCATTTCCAGATTAAAAAAAATATGATCTCAAGATTTTTTCTGTATTTGTGTAAATTTAACTTATTTTTCATTATTATTCATCTTGAAAAAAATGTAAGATTTGCATTTAAATACCAATAAAATATGAACACAAGAATTTTTCTTATTCCACGCGTAAGAACTGTTCTTCTATATGTGTTCATGCTTCTTTTGCCTTTTATGTGAACATGGTTTTTGTTTTTTTCCAGCCATATCATGCTTTGATGGGGAGAGTCAGAGACATGAGCAGATTTTGTGTTGATGAAAAGAGTGCCACTTCGCTTTATTGTTCTTCAAAGACTTTGTTCTGGCAGAGGTAGATGACATGCCTGGGGTTACCAGGAAAATGGGATTTCATCATTGAGCAGGGGAGCTTTGAAACAGTCTTCTGGATGTACAAATGAGCGCTGAATGTGCCGGGTCTGACAGAGAAGTGTTTATAGGAATGCCTGAGCTCCGACACGGGCAGCACGTGCACATTGTCTTGCTGTTGTCTACTTCGTACATGTTGCAGTTGATAAATTTTGAAATTACAGTCTTAATTGTTTGTGTGAAAGGATATCATATAATTTGTCTAAACATTATATAGAGAGTAGAGGGTGATGTACGTGTAAAAGGATCTGATAAACTCATGCCAACAAAATATAGACCCCTAATGCAATCAGGGCTCGAAACTCCTCTCTTCCCATTACTGATGGTAACTGAGGCGCTAAAAGTAGATATCTGTTTACAAAATGTGCTTATTTCTAGCAAGGAGGAAAATGGGTGAGAATCTTTCATGGTTGTTTTTCCAGTTTTTCAGATTTTAAAACAAATAAGTAGATTGAGGAGATAGCAGTCATCCTTCTTTGTTTGCCATATGCATCTGATCTAATCTAACTTTGAGTTTGACTCTTGAGATTGCTGGCTTGAGTTTGAGAGGTGTCTTCCTGCCTTAACTCTGCATGAATATCCCTACATGTGTCTCTGCAATATAGAAGGAACACAGTGAACTTGTGTGAGTCCTGGAATAGATATTCCGGAATCATAATATTCTTAACTGAGGGTTAGGTACGTATTCTGCTGAGCCTTTTGATGTCGTTTTTTTTGCACTTGAAAAGCCTTGAGAATCCTTGTTTCATCAGCAGGGAAGTCCTTTGCTGAGGGGTATTGGAGCAGCAGGCCTCGACAAGGAGTTTGCACCCACCGTTTGGCCATAAAGGGCAGCTCTGTTGCAGTTTTCTAGCACTTCCCAAGATTGATCTTACAAACAATTGCTCAAAACATGATCTGTTCACAGGGTTCTGTGTTGTGCATGATCCCGTGGTAGTTTTAATTTTTGCAGTGTATGCATTATAATCTGGCATCCTCACACAGTTGGTTGGCAGCTTTTTCCTAGACTCCTGCGCCCTGCGTGCAGACTGGTTGAGGAGCCTAATAGATGTTAAGAACAGAATTATCATTTCCTCATAACATGGTGTAATTTCCATGGGTGAAGAAGAAGTGAGATACTAATAATAGAAATCAGTGTATAAGTAATGGACAAGGTGCCAGAGCTCCAGTGCTGCTCCCATGTTGTGCTGGCGAGCACCAGCTGCAGGTTTTAGTCCCACGTGAGTCCAGCAGCTCCGCAGGCTGCAAGGACAGGTCGGCTGAGGCAGCTGCTGCGCAGGCCGGGCCGGCCACCAGCTCCAAAACAGAAACTTTTGGTCTCTCAGAGTTCGTGCAGGTGGGAACAGCGAAGCCCGTGTTGTGCCAAGTTTCACAGCAGCACTCTCCCTATAATGAACTGTTTCCCTTGCTCCGTCATTTGTGATTCTCAAATACAGATGTTATTTTATATAACTGAATTTAACAAGATTATGAAAAAAATTGTATATTGCTTGTTATTTATCAGACAGACAGCAATATACAACAGGAAAATTCTTCTGTTTGTGCATTCTTTCCACGAGCATGGAAATGAGGGGCAATGTATATATTTTTTTGAAATACATTACTGAAAAGTTAAATATGTCTGTGGGAGATGCAAACCAGGAAGGTCTTGGTTTTGCAGACATTCCTCAATCTTACATTAAGTAGGTTTTCTCCCAGAGGTTCTCAGCAATTGGTATGGCTCTTGATATTTTGTTTTACGGTTTCATTGTTATTCATTGCTCTTCCTTTTCATTTTCATTGGAAATGAGTAGCTGTGGTTACTCTGGCTACTGCAGCCCCATGCAACCAGGCCGCGAGGCTGTTTAATTGCTGGCTGCTCTGTAGCAGCCTGCGCTAGGGATTCCGCAGCTGCTGCATCGTGCGCACACAGCAACACGGCCCTGAGCTGCACAAAGCCTGCCCACAGCGAGGGGTGGTGCTGAAAGCGGCGGTGTGCAGAATACTGGTGAGCCTTCTGGGAAGAACCTTGTCTTGTTTTAGGGAATAGATTATGAAGAGAGAAATGGTTTCAGTAAATCCTGCCCTAGGCACGTGTTACCAAGAAAAAACAGTTGCTCGGGGTAAATGCAGTAGCAGTTAAGTTGTAGTGGGCCGGTGAGTTTGGGACATTTCCAATGGTACTGATGGGGACAGGGCGTTTGTCTAATGCACGTGTGGTACTGAAGTACCTTGCTGAATGAAGGCTTTGACACGCCAGCAGAAAAGACGTTAGCTGTCTTAAACAGGGAAGTTTGTTAGCTTACCTCCTTCCCAGCTCTTCGTAGATGAATCTTGCAGAAGTTTTGGCTTTCAAACAGTTAGATATTCATGTCTGTGCACAATATTTAACACTCAGTTACTTAATGGAAGTAAATGTATGAGTTATTCCTTTTATTGAAACTAGTATTTCTGTGCCTGACTAATGCTACGTCAGATGCATCGTAGCAATTTTTGGTGCTAGATAGAAAATGCGAGAACCTATAACTTTCTTTAAATAGGTGCTGTGATATAAAGCAGGAAACAGTCAACAGCCCATTTATAGATCAGAATCTGAATTTCTACTGATGCTAACTCTGTACTAATTGGTTGTCTGGATGTTACAAAGTAATTAAAGTAGGAAAAAGAGATGAATAAAAGAAAACACTTAAAAAACTTCTATATTG